>NC_085137.1:422343665-422634482 GCF_035046485.1 Aedes albopictus
CTACCGATAACGTTGCAAACCACTTAAAACTGATACCAATTATAAAGTCTTTTATTATTGCGCCACCTTACCTTCAACTGATTCGAAAATTGTCTGCAGTTAATGAAATGAAACCAAATTTTTACAATAATTTAGTATATATATGTATTTCAAATTTTTGGTATCGGTTCAAATTTAGTATGCGTTATAGTAAAATTTACATTTTCGATTAACGCCCTCCATGTGGACATGTTCAGGTTCCAATAGAAACAAATAACTAAAACTCTCTGTTTTGCTTACGCGCATCGTGCCTGGTTTTCACCCAGCTCCAAGCTTATGTTTCACTGACAACCATTCCTGAACCCAATTGACGAACATTAAGATGAACCGATAATATATAATCATTAATTTTTCCAAGGCGCGATACCCTAATTTTAGATTTTAGCATGTGATTGTACAACATATTTTTGAGAACTGTTAACTAAATTTATTCTATATCGACCGGAATCTCACTGATAACTGCTCAATTGCACATATGTAAACAATAGACTATAAGGAGACACTGTGCAAAGCTTGGTTGATTTCGGTGAAGGGGGAAAAATGTTATGTTAGTTTGAAAATGGCACAATAATTACCGACTCAGCACAGATTGCGACTGAAAACGATCGGAACACACGCACAAAAATCCGGTAGATTCACGGCTGTCAACGACTAAAACACATGCTCTCGTGGTCACTGCCTACTTGGATCCTGATCTCATGCTGATGTTTTGTGGCTTTTCAGTCTTGACAAAATCAAAACGCTGTTATTTTATTTTTTTACGATGTTACGGTCCGTTTGGGACCTTCTTCAGGGACTCAATAGTTACAGTGTTCTATTGAGATCCCAAACGGACCGAAATGTCGGACAAAATAAAATAACAGCGTTTGATTTTGTCAAGACTGAGAAGCCACAAAACATCAGTTTCCACTTACAGTCGAGCACACCAACGATACCTGGTGGAGCGGACCTGGTGTGGTGGTTAGAACACAAGACTATCACGCCGAGGACCTGGGATCGAATCCCACTCCCGACATACTCACAAAAATGTGGGTTCTTCCTTCGGAAGGGAAGTTAAGCGTGGAGCGTGGGTCCCGAGATGAACTAGCCTAGGGTTAAAAATCTCAAAATCTCGTTAATGCAGACAAAAAAAAAAAAAAAAACGATACCTAGATGTGCCTAGGTGAAAGCTGTTGTAATGTTGTCAGCCGTTCCAATTGTCCATGTTCAAACCCACTTGACCTAAAAGCAACGTTTAATTTTGCCCTGAAGATGAGTGAATAAACGCTCGAAACGTCAGCTATAACTGAAACCGTTGTTTTATAAGTAACCCGATGACCGAAAACGCTCCTGTAATTGCTAATTACCATCCAAACGGTCGTTATTCCATCGATATCTTGGAGAAATTTTCGGACGAATCCCAGAAGGAATTCCTGGATGTTTCCACCCCAACCAAACCCCAAGGGGAAACTCCAGTGGGAGTTTCAAAAGGACCTCCTGGAGGAACCTCAGGATGAACTTCTGGAGCTATCTCTGGTGGAATATAAGGAGGAACTGCGGGAGTCCAGGAGGAATTCCTGGAGGAATCCCAGAAGGAATTTCTGGAGGATTCCCAGGGCCAGGAGGAACTCTTGGAAAAAATCCCAGAAGGAACTGCAGAAGAAGTCCCAGGAGCAACTCCTGGAAAAATTCCAGGAGGAACTCCAGGAGAAATCAAGGGAAGAACTTCTGGAGGAATCTCAAGAGGAATCAAAACAGGAACTCCAGGAGGAATCCCAGAAAGAACTCCTAGGGGAATCCCAGGAGGAACTCCTGGAGGAATCCCAGGAGGAACTCCTGGATGAATCCCAGGAAGAACTTCTGGAGGAATCCCAGGAGGAACTCCTCTAGGAATCCCAGGAGGAACTCCTGAAGGAATCCCAGGAGGAACTCCTGGAAAAATCCCGGGAGCAACTTCTGGAGGAATCCCAGGAGGAATACCAACAGGAACTCCAGGAGAAATCCCAACAGGAACTCCTGGAGGAATCCCAAAAGGAACTTCTGGAGAAATCTAAGGAGGAACTCCTGGATGAATCAGAACAGGAACTCCAGGAGGAGTCCCAGGAGAAACTCTCGGAGGAATCCCAGAAAGAACTCCTAGAGGAATCCCAGGAAAAACTCCAGAAGGAATCCCAGGAGGAACTCCACGAGGAACTTTTGCTTTTTTTGAAATGTCAAAATGAACTCGTAGATGAATCCCAGAAGGAATTTCTGGAGGAATCCCAGGAAGAGCATCTAAAAGGGAAAAAATCCAGGAGCAACTGTTAGAGAAATCCAAGGAGGGACCGTAAACGTAAAACGTAAACACAAATTTTGACAAAGCAAATGCTATGTTTGAAATTCGAATTTACTCTGAATAGAGTACAACCATAGACTTAACAGTAAGATATAAATGTCAGGAGCAAATTCAGTTCAAAATGTGACGATAGTTTTTCCCCCATGTTTCCCCCAGTAAAATCGCCCAATACTGCTTTCTTAACGTGACGCTCCTATTGTTGCTCCACCCACTTTAATCATAGCCATGACAACGAGCAAATATCTTGTTTATTTAGTACGTGCCAATTACAGTTTGCTGACGGCGATAATTGATGAATAAGGCTGTGACCATAGTGGGTAAGGTGAGATGCGATCGGATGCGATAAGTTATGAGATGAGAAGAGGGATGTTTGATAGGCCATAGTGCATGAGGTTTTCAATGAGGGTGCGCATGTTGTTTTAACATCCTTTTTCGCCTATTTCGTGCGCATCAACGACTCGCGTGATTTGATCGATGAAGTCGCTTATATGTTGAAGCGCTGCTTTGGATGTGGATGTGGGTAGTGAAATGATCGTTTCATCTATAAGAGCGGAAAGATAAAATGCACCCGCTTTTTGTTTTGCGCGAGCCGTTTTATTTGCTATAACTTAGTCAGTTTTAATCCTGTTGCAATAGCAAAAACCGACCTGTTCAAAAAAAATCTGGTGTAACTGTACAAGATTGAGATTATTGAATTAATTATCTAAGAAAAGAATGTATAAAATGTAATTATATCCGCGTGAGCGATGTCTTTATGTACACACATATTTTTACTTTCCGGACTGGGCTATCTGAGTGTTGATTTGAATTTAAACCAATATGAGACTGTTATACTGATTTTCGGTATTAGAACATTTTGTAGACTACTTGATTGTGCTGGCCTCGGTAAAAAGTAACAAAAAAATCGGCAAGTATGTATTATTTAAGGGTATTGGTTTTTTTTTATTACAAGATTTTCGGTGATACCTACGAGAAAAGATGTCTCTAATAAGTACACAAGCAATAAATTGAAATTCTTCAATAAATATGTGTAAAAGTTTTAATAAATCATGACATGTCTCTATTAATTTACAAATTGCAACCGTTATTGAAACATAACTGCGCCAAACACCGTATGCAACCAAATTCATTTGAAATTCGGAGAAAATGGATGTTGAACGGAGGAGTAAACAAAGATGGTGCATCGAATTTAAAAAATGTATGCGTTTTTTTGTTTCATTTTTGCATGATGTTCAATGAAATCATACTATTATTTCTCCATGTTTGAATAATATTCATTACATATTCATATTCTTACATATTCCTCGCACAAAAATAAGTACAGTGTACATTACTAAGAGTGATTAGTTAAATGACTCATCGTTGTCAGTATGAACATTGTTTTACAAACCGTAGCAACAAAAGTTGTTTTAGCCCGTAATGCGTGAAACCCAAACGTTATACATCAACCACAACCATACACACCTTGTTGAATGTTATGAGAATGATTTTTAAAATTGGAAGAAATCAATTAATATTCATAATTTTGTATTCGGTGTTCTTTGGTTTTAAGCAGTATGATTTGAATGCATGGTCAATATTCGTGTTTTTTTTACTCTTTTCGTTAAGGGATCTAGTTTTGCCCGACAAAGAAAAAAGCAGAACCTTTTAATCAGAATCCTTGTAGCAATTAAGTTGAATGTCATAAAACCTTAAACTTTCTAATGGGGATGAACCAGCCTCGGGCTGAAAATCCCCATAATAAAGAGCTAATAATAATAATAATAATAAACTTTCTAACTTGCACATAAATTACATGCACTGAACAAACGACCATATCAAACATTGATCACTTGATTTAAATCCCGAACAGAGAAAATAAAATGTTTTCATATAATAACAAAATTATGCTGTAAAAAAAAAACTTAAACGATTTGATGGAATACTATTTTATATGCAATGAAGTATGTTATTTTACATGGCGATCGATGGACAGTATGATAAATTTTTATTACGACTGGATCGTCAAAATGCAAGTCATTTGAGAAAGATTTGAATTATGTTTAAAAACAACAACATATTAACGCATTTTATATTACCTACTAGCATTCCCAACACATTAAATCTGCATTGCTTTACATACACAACGAGCGCAATCATAAAATCCATACCCGACAAGCATTCTCTTGCGTTCTCTTGCGTTCACATGCGTCGAAGCAGCTCCATCGCATCTCCGCACTCATCGCAACTCATCTACTATGTACGGTTCATGCGTTCTGCATATAGTTTCCACAGAGTGTGCTTCGACGCTTATCCGATCTCTTATCTCTTTGCATCGCACCTTACCCACTATGCGCTCAACGTAACCCTTCCCAGTGGAATTTGGTGGTATACAATATGTTCAAGCTCAGAGGGAAAGATTTCTACAATCTACAATTGCTGCTCTTCAAGCCATTACACCTGATTATCGCATCGTTTTAGATTACCACACCAATATGATGCCGTATCCTTGGTCGTATCCTATGCTACACATAATTATAATGCTACCAAATCCAACCCGAAGATAAACCAATTACACCACACATATAGCCGAGGCGGTAAACGCACGGGTATTCAGCATGACCATGCTGAGGGTGACGGGTTCGATTCCCGGTCGGTCCAGGATCTTTTCGTAAGGGAAATTTCCTTGACTTCCTTGGGCATAGAGTATCTTCGTGCCTGCCACACGATATACACATGCAAAAATGGTCATTGGCAGAGGAAGCTCTCAGTTAATAACTGTGGAAGTGCTCATAGAACACTAAGCTGAGAAGCAGGCTTTGTCCCAGTGAGGACGTTACGTCAAGAAGAGAGAGAGAGACCACACAAAAAGCAGCTAGAAAAGTCTGCCACACCAGCAATAAATACCGGGGAGAAGTGTGAATGTGATGTTGTAGGGGAACTTACGTATTTTCGGCCATTTTGTTCTCTTCGTCATTGCGTTTTTTTTTAAACCTATTAAACTCAAAATTGGCCTTCTGTTTGGCCTTGAATTGTTGAGGTAGCAAGCTAATAAAAATGGTGGGACCTAGGGTGGGACGGTTTGTTGAAACCGCCCACTGAAGATCACAATGCCTTCTGGTCGTTGTGTAATAAAGTAGCCGCCAAGCGGATCAACTTCAAATTTTCAACTAACGCCATCCGGTCCGTTGGACAGGGTTCTGTCCATTTTCTACATCTATTCCATCAATCTCGGCGATTTGGAAAACGTACCTGGTCCGGAATGTAAATGTAAACAAACAAGCGATTTGTTTGTTGTCATGGTCACTAAACTAGCGGCCTTGATGAAAATGGGCGGAGCAAACTGACATTGAAAGCGTGGCGTCAGAATCACCAGTATTGGGCGCATTTACTGGGGGAACGACTGGGGTCACAAAAAATTCGTCAGTTTCATATTGATTGTTGGTACAACTTTATTCATACGGGTTTGATGCTCAAACAGTTTACTTTGCTCAAGTCAGCTTAGCTTTGAGTATTCATTTTTTATTCACATCACTTATTGACATCACAGCAGGTTTTTATAACTTTTGCCATTTCCAAGGAATTACTGGAACCTAGCATAGAAGTGGAAACCTCAGATAAAGAAAACAGTTGCAGTAGTTTTCTTAATAAGTAGTTAACCTGCAAAACATTTAGAGATATTTGTTATTCTAAAGGCACTATTGATCAAAATAATCATACAAGAAAAATGCATTTCTAGACCTTTTGTACCAATTGATAATTTTAATGTGTAAGGCATTATTTTTTGAAAAGGATCTACTGGGAATTTTCCCAGAATTTCCTCTATAAATCTTCCAAAGATTTTTGTAACAACTCTACCAAGGAATTATGCAAAATTGCTTAAAAGAATTTGTCCGCAAATTCTTTCTAGATTTTTTCAAGAAGCACTTCTAATGATTTAGTCTGACTTTTTTTCAAAGAAATCTAAAGAAGAAATTCACGAAAATATCATGGAGATTTCTACTAAAATTATTTCAAAAATTACTCCAAGAATGCCTTTGATGATTTTTTTTCTCCGTGGTATTCTGTCAAGGACTCCACAAGCAATTCATGGAAGGATATTTGGAAGTATTCTTGACAGATTCCTGGAAGAGTTGAAACTCTTTGAAGAGTTCCTATGGGATTTTCGGTATGTATTTCCGGGGAATTCTAAATTAAATTTCTGACAGGCTTCTTCAGAAAAAAAAAGAATTTCTTCAGATATGTTCAGTATGCTGAAACTATGGGAAATTTTTGAGGATTTATTAAAAATAAATAATGCCTGAAAGAATCAATTTTAAAATTCAAACAAACTTGTAGAAAGAAGCCAGAAAACATGCTTTGAAGATATTCTACAGTACATGCTGCAGTAAGTTTAGGATATCCAAAAAATTCTAAAAGGAGTTTCAGGAGTATTTTGTGGAAAAATTCCATGATTTTTCATAGTAGGTTGAAAGAAAGCCTGTAACAAATGGTGGGAAAACATATTAAAGACAAACTGGAGGAATTTTCAGAAGAATAAAGGAATTTCAGGAGTAATTGTCATAATCTTGAGGAATCTTGAGATTCAGCGAAGAATTTATGAAAAAAAGTTTTGGAAGTACGCTTGGAAGATTTTATGGAGAGGACATGCTAAGCAATCTTGAGGAGATACATGAAAAAATTCCTGGTAAAATGCATGGAATAATTATTTATGAAAACTTTGAATGATGTTTGAGAAACATGTTTCAAAAATCCCATGGAAAAAATTCCTGGAAAAAATCTTCATGGAAGAGTGTATGAAGAAATTTTAGTAAGAATTCTTCCAGGGTTTTGAAATAATTCCTTAAGCAGTTGTCTAAAGAAGCCTCCCAAAATTGTTGCAAAGATTCATGTGGATTTTTTTTTTCAAAGAATTGTCCAGAAATTCTTCTAGGATTTCTGTAGAAATTCATCGAAAGATTCTTCAAGGTATATGGAGGTATATAGAGTCCTCTACTCATTTGCCATACATTCCTCCAAAATTATTTCCGAGAACTCTTTCTAAGATTACTGCAGAAATATTTGAAAAGTTTTCTTCAAAGATATGTTTAGAAATACATACATCGATACATGCAGAAATTCTTTGAATAATAAATGCAGAAATTATGAAAAGGTTTTGGAAAAATTGCTTCCAATCATTCCTCCAAAAATGAGTGTAATCCGTTTTGTACCTTTTAATTCCGCGGAATTAAAAGGTACAAATTGATTACACTCATTCGAAGAGGGTATTCTGCTTAGAGGGTTCGAAAAGTCGGTACAAGATCAATCCTCCAAGGATTTATTACGTGGAATTCTTCCAAAGATTCCTCCTATAGTTCTTCCAAGGACAACTCCGGGGATTCCCCATGAATTCATCCAAGGATTGCCTGAGGAATTCCTCCAAAGATTCCTCCAGGAGTTCTTACAAGAATTACTCCACAAATTCTTCCAGGAATTCCCCCAGGAAACCCTCCAAGAATTCTTCCTAGAATTCATCAATGGATTCCTCCAGGAATTCACACAAGGAATTTCGAAATTCTTCTTTGGATTCTTCAAGATTTCTTCCAGTGCGTTCAACAGACATTCTGCCAGTCTCCTCCAGAGATTCTGCCAGGGATTCTTCCCTTCAGAAATTCCTGGCACAAATTTCCAAAATGGAGGTGAACGTGCCTCTGCAGTCGAACTGAATGATTTTTCTAGATAACGATTGCAACGATTCCACCAGGTATTCTAAGGTCTCCTCCAGGAATTCCTCCAAGAAATCCTCCATTGATTTCTCCAGGCTTTCCTCCAAAAATTATTTCAGGAAATGTTCCAAGGATTCATCCAAGAACTCCTCCAAGGAATCCTTCTAGAATTCCTTACAATACTTTCAAGGATTCCTGCACAAATTCCTCCTAGGTTGCTTCAGGAATACTTTCAAGGATTCCTACACGATTTTGTACATGAATTCCTTCATACATTTGTATATTGAAATGCCACTGCATACAGTATAAACAGGCTACGAGTTGCGCTAAATTCGTGCATCAGATTTGTTTTCAACATTTCTAGATTTGGAAGAGTCACTCACCATCAGAAATCATTAATTGGTTGTTCATTTGATAATTTCTGTAAGTTTAGATCATGTTGCCATATCTTTAAAATACTTAATTCTGGGAATCCAGGCTATCTGTCTTCAAAACTTATTCCCTGCAGGCTAGTATTCCTTCCGAAGCCTTCTTGTTCCTCCAAACCAGTCTAACTATTATAGTCAGTCGCTGTTTGTGAGAGGTGTAGTAAATTGGAACTACTTACCAACAAATCTTAAAACTTCCGTTATTTATCGAGCTTTAAACGGGACCTACTCTTGGAGTTGAGCTTCACGCCCTGAACAAATGCACAGCAACTTAGAAATAGTTAAGCAAATATTGAACTTAAATTAGTTAAGCAAGGAATAAATTGTTTAAACATACCTGTATTTTTCGCACATCCTACCTAAACGCTCCATATTGTAACATTTAAAAAGAATGTTAATCTTACGTTACATGAATTCAATAAATCAAAATAAAATTTAAAAAAAAATAAATAAATACATTTCATCTGGAATTTCTCTAAGGACTTCTCAGGAATTCCTTCAAGGATCCCTTCAAGGATTCCTCCAGCAATACTTTCTCGGGATCCCCCAGGAACTTTTACAAGGATTTTTTTCAAGGACTCCTCCAAGAATTCCTCCAAGGATTTCCCCAGGAAAACTCCAAAAAATCTTCCAAAGATTTCTCCAGGAATTCTTTCAAAGCTTCCTCCTAGAATTCCTTCAAGAATTCTTCCATGCATTCCACCAAGGATTTATCCTGTATTACCTCCAAAGATTCCTTTAGGAATTCTTCCAAGAAGTTCTCCAGGAATTCTTCCAAGGACTTCTCGAAGAACTCTTGCAAAGATTCTTCTAGGAATTCTTCCCAAAAGTCCTCCAGCAATCCTTCCAAGGATTCCTCCAGGAATTCTTTAAAGCGTTCTTCCAAGGATTCCTACAGCAATGCCTTCAAGGATTCCCCAAGGATGTTTTTTCAAGATTCTTTCAGGAATACCTCGAAGGATTCCTTCAGGAATTTTTACAAAAACTCATTCCGGAGTTCTTACAAAGATTCCTCCATGAATTCGGGAATTCTACCAGACTCCTCCAAAAATTCTTCAAAGGATTCCTACAGGTCAGCATTCAGAAATTACTCTAAGAATTCTCCCATTGATTCTTCTAGGATTTCTTTCAAGGATTTATACAGATGTTTTTACAAGGATTTGTGCAGAAATTCTTTTGATATGAATCATTTCTCAATGAATTCTCTAAAGGTTTTCTTCAGGATTGTACTTGAAAAACCTCCCTAAGATTTGTTTCAAGAATTCTTGGAAGGATTACTTTAGAAATTTTACGAATTTCACAATAATTCTTCCAATTATGTCCCCAGTATGTCTTTTGAAAAAAGTTTTTCAATATGTTTCAAATATTTTCCTGGAATTGCTTGACAAATTCTTGGAACATTTTTATCAGTGATCTTTGTATGTACCTAATAGGATTCCTAAAATAATCTTGAAATATACAGTTGAAATAATTTTTCAATATGAATCTTGGAAAGAAAATCGAGCTAAATGCCCAAGTAACATTTTGATGACCAATTAGTCTTGTAGAGATTATGAGAACCGTCATAAAACCTAATACCTTCATTTTGATTTTATGATGGTTCTAAGAAACTCTTCTAATCTATTCGGCTTTAATATATTACTTGGGTTCTGTTCCCTTTAATCGAAATTATGTGTTTCTATCCTGGCAGATACGTTTTAAGACCCCAACTATAAGGTCGTTTTCAATGTCTCGGACTTGACACGAGTTAATTTACACTAACTCGCACAGGTTTATCATCATGAATCTTTGCATGAATTTCTTATGGGATTCGTAAAAGGCATTCTTAGGATGAATCTTTGACGGAATCTATGAACAAATTCTTCAGGGATCCCTGTGAGAATTCCTAGTGAAAACTTTGTAAATATTTATGGACTAGATCTTGGAATTCGTAAAGGTTTTTTTAGAATTCATGAAGTAATTCCTATTAAGCAATCAAAAAAGATCCTAAAGGATTTCCTTTGAAAGAGTTTCCTCAAAAATCTTCGCGAAAACAAGTGCGAGAATCACGTAAATGGCATCCCTACTACCACCCAATAGGATTGTTTGCAGGCAACATCAATTGGGTTCCCCCATTGAAAACGTGACGTCATCACACCCTGGTGGCGAGAACCCTTGGTCGAATTTCAAAGATTTGGTACAAAAATGCCTGAAAATCTATGGAAAAGTACCTTAGAAGTTCCTTCTTCCATTACCTCGAGCATGTCCCTGTCTGTCGTAGCATTTCTGCCTAGGCTTACCCTGTCGATCACAGACAAATGGGCCGGATTAGGCGAAAATTGTACTCCGGCTGCTGAGCCCTGCTCTTCGCATAACACTTTCCAGGGCGATATTGAACAATGTTCATGGTGAGGGCTCGGGTTCAGTTTGGCTTTCTATTCCGCATAATTATCACCTGTTCTGTGTGGAGCGGACCTGGTGTGATGGTTAGAACATTTGACTATCACGCCGAGGACCTGGGATCGAATCTCACTCCCGACAATCTCTCAAAATGTGAGTTCTTCCTTCGGAAGGGAAGTAAAGCGTGGGTCCCGAGATGAACTAGCCTAGGGCTAAAAATCTCGTTAATACAGATAAAAAAAAAATAAAAAAAATAATAATAAAAATAAAAAAAAAACCTGTTCTGTGGCTTAGTTGGTTAAAGCACCGGTCTAGCGAATACGGGGTCGTGGGTTCGAATCCCACCAGAACGCGATTTTTTTCAAAAATTCATCTCTCAATTTGTCAATTAGCAACAATCTGTTTCTTCTAACTACAAGTTTTACTTTTTTTTTGACTCTTTGGCGAGCGTTCGTGTGAGACAGTCGCAACTTTTCGTTCGTCCGGTTTGTCTCCAGATATTCCCAGTTCGGTAGCTAATTTCCAAAGCGCTAGTTTTCCGAGTGATCAAGTGTTTAAGTGGTTATCCCTAGTGGGACGAGTGCGGTTGGCTAGGCCACTATTTTTGCCGCAAAAGTTCAGTTAGTTTGAGAAAATTTCACGTTTTTATTGTATCACGTGGCGGATTGACCGATTATCGAGCACAGCAGTGCAGCACCCCCCGCATACCACGCCGCTCGCGCGGCCGTGATCGGGTTCTTCCAGTGAGTACCCAAGCTCATCGTCGTCGACAGCAGCAGCCCACCGAGAGAAGAGCAGAGAGCGTGACGGGCGCTCAGCAGCAGCTCGCCTCTTCCCAGTGCGGGCGATCCGATCGCTGTCGTCGTCGAGCCTGTGGCTATACAGAGTGCACAAAGATAAGTACATAAAGTTACCCTTCGTTGTTCCCCCTCTCCACTGACTCTTTGATTAGATTTTTGGTATATAAGCATTTTTTTCTCACTTTTCCTGTAGCGTTATTTTTGTCCCTTGTTTTTCGATTATTCCTCGTCCCCGTGATAGTGTTAATTTTTGAGTGCCCCGTGGTGGTAGTTAGCTACCACAATGGGCGATGATGAAGATGGCGGGGGTACGTCGTACCGCATTAACGAAGCTACATTATTGGCATCGGATTGCTCGAGCCAACATGGCGATGTAAATGCTAATCCCTTTGTCTCCCTTCACCCTGACGCTTCTGCAATGGACACCAACAGTAAATCTGTTTCGACGTCCCCCCGCCTCAAGGCCTACCCTCCCGACTTTGGCGGACCATATGTTGTTTTCTTCCGACCCAAAGGCAAACGTTTGAACACCGTTCAGATTAGCAAGGACTTGACAAAGCGGTTTTCTTCTGTTATCGCCATTGACATGGTTGGTACAGGAAAGCTTCGGGTTTCGGTTGGTGACCGAAAGCAGGCTAATGAGATTGTGGCCTATGAGCTCTTCACACTTGAATATTTCGTTTACATTCCAAGCCATCAGGTCGAGATCTCGGGGAAGGTCGCCGAGGGATCTTTGACCTGCGAAACGATCATGCAAGGCTGTGGTCGCTTCAAGAACCCTTCTCTTCCTCCTGTCCAGATACTGGACTGCCGGCAACTGCATTCGGTCTGCCAGGAGGGCGAGAAAAAGGTTTACACACCATCGGATGAGTTTTGTGTGACCTTCTCCGGATCAGCATTACCAGACCTGCTGGTGATTGGCAAACTTCGGCTACCTGTGCGGCTGTATGTACCAAAGGTTATGAACTGCACCAATTGCAAGCAGCTGGGCCACACTGCCCAGTACTGCGGCAACAAACCTCGCTGTGCAACATGCGGGGAGAGACATGTGGACGGTGCGTGTAAAACGCCGCCCAAGTGTGTTTATTGTGGCAGTGACCGTCCACATGATCTCAATGTCTGCCCGAAGTACATACAGCAAAAACAACATCAAAAACGGTCGTTGCAGCAGCGTTCAAGGCGAAGCTACGCCGAGATGCTGAAGAAAGCTGCTCCGGTCGTTGAATCACGCAACATCTACTCGTCTTTGTCTCTCGATGATCAGGGCTCTGACTCTGAGGTTGGAGACGGGGTTCCCTTTGTTTTCAAAGGTGAAACGAGGAAACGGATGAGGCTCCAGAGACCAACTAAAAAACCTCGGAATCTGCCTAGCAGTGACCCCCAACCCACCGTGACAAATTCTAGGAGTGTTAAGAAAGGCACCAAACGTTCACCTCCTGGATTCAAAATCCAAGATGAACGGGACTTTCCTTCGCTCCCAGGAACATCAAAAATCCCAGATGTTCCAATTTTTTCGACTTCTCAGCCAGAGGGACAGCATTCAGAGAACCAGGAACAACCCCTTGGTGCTCCGATGTTTACGCTGTCTGGCATCGTAGACATCATTCTGAACTTCTTCAATGCTCCCGACTCAGTGAAGAACATTATTAAAGGACTTCTTCCTTGTGTGTCCCCTCTTTTGAAGCAGCTGGCTTCTAAAATGCCTCTTCTTGCGACAATCGTATCTTTCGATGGCTAATTTAACCACCGAGGTCGAAGATATGATTTCTGTGCTACACTGGAACTGTCGTAGTATAGTACCGAAATTAGACGTTTTTAAATTTTTACTTAGCAATTTACAATGCGATGTTTTTGCGCTCTCCGAAACATGGCTGACACCTGATGTGACCCTACCTTTTACCGATTTCAATATCATCCGCCTTGATCGATCCGACTCGTATGGAGGGGTGCTTTTAGGGATCAAAAAGCAGCACTCATTTTATAGAGTCGATATACACCCGATGACAGGCATTGAAGCCGTCGCATGTGCAGTGACTATCCGGGGGAGAAGCCTAAGTTTCGCCTCCATTTATCTTCCACCGAGAACTGCGATATCTCGCAGAGATCTCGCTCACATCTGCTCGGTTATGCCTGAGCCACGGCTGCTGATGGGAGATTTCAACTCCCATGGTACAGGCTGGGGGGAACTGTACGATGATAGCCGTTCATCTTTGATATATGACCTCTGCGACGACTTCAACATGACAATTTTGAACACTGGGGAAGTTACGCGAGTGGCACCTCCAGCTAAAGATGGCAGTCCTAGAGACAGCCGATTAGACCTCTCAATCTGTTCGAGCTCACTATCGCTGGAGTGCACATGGAGGGTTATCCAGGATCCCCATGGTAGTGATCATCTGCCGATCGTTGTTTCTATTTCCAATGGCCCACAGCAGCCTCCATCTATTGACATCACCTATGACCTCACGAAACACATTGACTGGGGGAAGTACGCGGAAGCAATCATCGACGGTGTGCAATCTGTAGAAGTCCTTCCACCGCGGGAAGAGTATCAGTTTCTCTCAGAACTGATCATCGGTAGCGCGCTTCAGGCACAACGTCGGCCAGTACCAGGTCCGTCGGTTCGTAGGAAACCCCCCAATCCATGGTGGGACAGTGAGTGTACAGAAATCTATCGCGAGAAATCCGCGGCGTTTAAAGAGTTTCGTAAACGCGGTACGGTCGAAAACTTTGAGCGGTACGCTTCCCTTGAACGCAAGTTTAAGAACTTGATCAAGGCGAAGAAAAGCGGTTATTGGCGTCGCTTCGTCGAGGGCTTGTCGCGCGAGACTTCGATGAAAACTCTTTGGAACGTCGGGAGAAGAATGCGTAACGCGTCGTCGGTTAACGAGGATAGGGAAAGCTCTCCCCGGTGGATTCTCAAGTTCGCAAAAAAAGTTTGTCCAGATTCCGTACCCGTGGAGCGAATAATTCGTAACGTTTCCGAAGATAGGGATGACATGGATAGACCGTTTTCGATGGTGGAATTCTCACTTGCTCTCCTTTCATGTAACAATTCTGCTCCAGGGATGGATCGCATCAAGTTCAACTTGCTTAAAAACCTCCCCGACGTCGCTAAGAGGCGCTTGTTGAACTTGTTCAATCAGTTCCTGGATAACAACATCGTTCCGGATGATTGGAGGCAAGTGAGAGTGATAGCTATTCAAAAACCAGGGAAGCCCGCGTCGGATCATAACTCGTACCGTCCAATCGCGATGTTGTCTTGCCTACGGAAGTTGTTGGAGAAGATGATTCTCTTTCGACTGGACAAATGGGTTGAATCGAAGGGCATGTTGTCAGATACACAATTTGGTTTCCGCAGAGGCAAAGGAACGAACGACTGTCTTGCGTTACTTTCTTCAGAAATTCAGCTTGCCTTTGCTCAAAAACAGCAAATGGGCTCAGTGTTTTTGGATATTAAGGGGGCTTTTGATTCAGTTTGTGTCGATGTTCTTTCCGACAAACTCCACGAAAGTGGCCTTTCACCAATTTTAAACAACTTTTTGTATAATTTGCTGTTTGAGAAGCAGATGAGATTTGCTCATGGTGACTTGACAGTTTCACGAATTAGTTACATGGGTCTCCCCCAGGGTTCATGTCTAAGCCCCCTTCTTTACAATTTTTATGTCAGAGACATAGATGATTGTCTCATGGAAAATTGCACGTTAAGACAGCTTGCGGATGACTGTGTTGTTTCTGTGACGGGATCAATAGCAGTTGATCTGCAAGGACCATTACAGGATACTTTGGACAATTTGTCCACTTGGGCTCTCAAGCTGGGTATCGAGTTCTCTCCGGAGAAAACTGAGATGGTTGTCTTTTCTAAAAAACACAAACCGGCTAAGTTTCCGCTCGTTCTGATGGGTAAGACAATCACTCATAGCATGTCTTCTCAATATCTTGGTCTCTGGTTCGACTCTAAATGCACCTGGGGGAAGCACATTGTGTATCTGATACAAAAATGCCAAAAGCGAATCAATTTTATGCGAACTATTACCGGAACATGGTGGGGAGCACACCCGGAAGATCTGATCAGGCTGTACCAAACAACCATTCTGTCGGTTTTAGAATACGGTAGCTTCTGTTTTCAATCCGCGGCGAAAACACACTTACTGAAGATTCAACGGGTTCAGTACCGTTGCCTTCGGATCGCGTTAGGTTGCATGAACTCAACTCACACTATGAGTTTAGAGGTACTCGCTGGTGTACAGCCTCTGACAGACCGCTTTGCGGAGTTATCGTTCCGGTTCCTCATCCGATGCGAGGTTGTGAATCCATTGGTCATTGAAAACTTCGAAAAGCTGCTTGCACAGAACCCTCAAACTCGTGTTATGAGTGTGTACTACTGGTACATGACGTTGGAGGTAAGCCCATCTCCGGTTAACACCAATCGTGATAACTTCTCAGACTTCGACAGTTCCTCTGTGGATTTTGATCTGTCCATGAAGGATGAGATCACCGGAATACCAGAATCTTTTCGTTCCGTGTGTATTCCACAAATTTTTGCAAGTAAGTTCGGGCATGTTAGCGGGGACAGACAGTTCTTCACAGATGGTTCGAAAACCGATGATTCGACTGGTTTCGGTGTCTACAACGAATTTCATAGCGCCACCTTCATGCTTCAAAAGCCATGCTCGGTATACATTGCTGAGCTAGCGGCTATATACTATACCTTAGAGTACATTCGCACTCTCCCACCTGAGCACTACTTCATTTTTACCGACAGTCTAAGTTCTCTGGAGGCTGTTCGGTCAATGAAACTGATGAAGCACTCAGCGTACTTCCTGAATGGAATTCGCCAAGTCTTGAGTGCTTTGTCCAAACGCTCATACACCATCACCATAGCTTGGGTCCCTTCACATTGCTCAATTCCGGGTAATGAGAAAGCGGACTCTCTGGCTAAGGTGGGCGCTAGCGAAGGCGATATTTACGAGCGTCAAATTGCCTTCGACGAATTTTTTGCATTAGCCCGTCAGGAGACCTTGATCAGCTGGCAACACAAATGGAGAGATGGAGAGATGGGTAGATGGTTGCACTCCATCATTCCGCAGGTATCGAAGAAGCCATGGTTCAAAGGGTTGGATTTAGGCCGCGATTTCATTCGTGTAATGTGTCGGCTGATGTCCAACCACTATTTGTTAAACGCACATACCTTCCGTATTGGGCTCTCGGAAAGCAATCTCTGTGTCTGCGGCGTGGCTTACCAGGATATCGAACATGTCGTGTGGGGATGCGATGAGCATCGTGAAGTCAGATCTGAGCTGTATGAAACTCTCCGGGTCCGAGGAAAACAACAGAAACCCGTTAGAGAAGTGTTGGCAGGCCTTGATTTGGAGTACATGGATCTTATTTACCAGTTTTTGAAACGTGTTGATGTCAGAATTTGATCTCGTACGTTCCTTGTTTTCGTTGCCCGAAATTTGGTTTTGTTGTTCGCTCCCTGTCTTTCGTTGCCCCCCTTTCCGTTTGTCCTCTTCTTGTCGTTGTCTTCCGATAAAGCCCTTTCTGTTTAGTCCCGTTACAGATCAGGACAGTCGGTCCCATCAAGGTTTTTAGTATAAGATAGCAAGTAATTTAGTATAAGTCCCTTAATTCCCTCCTTTCCAACTTTATATATTTGTTATCCCTAACCTCGAAACAGCCGCGAGTACTTCGGCTCCCAAAACTAACCTAGTATTAAGTCAGTATAAATTTAAAAAAAACAACATGTAAAATCAACATAAAAAAAAATGTAAAGATGATTTCGGCTCTGTTATGCCCAAGTGGCGCCCGAGCCTTCCAAATAAACGAATAAGTAAAAAAAAAAAAGTTTTACTTTATGTTTATGACATACCAGCTAATCTGGTAAATGCCATTAAAGGGCAATATATCAGCGATATTGAACAACTAGGCATAAGAGTCCATCACCTTGTCGCAGCTCCCGGCAAAGATTTGAACAAACTAGACAGATCGCTCGAAACCCTTACGCAGTTTTTTAAATCGTCTATCGTTGCTTTGTAATATAGGCGGCGTCGGAAGTTCATTCACAACTCTAAGCATACGCAAACCCTTACCAAAACGTATTATTCGTCTGCTATTGTCTTCCCCTCAGTAGCTCGCAGATCCCAAATGTATCCCACGGATCCACCTCCCATAGTGTCACAAACCTCAGTAAGGCACCGATAATGAGTAACCAGTCGAGTATTTGCAGTAAAACAACTCATTTACAAGCAGTCAAATTGCTAGCTGCCATGTGTGCATTTCCAACGTGTAATTCGACTTCACTGGCTGTTCGCCCCCGCCGCGGCCGCCGCCAGAGATACCTATAATTACTTGCGGTGGGTAACCTAAATTGAACGTTATTGCCCTACTGCTACTGCTGACTGCGGCCGAGGGCTTGCGGGTGACCCCGGAGGCAGACGTTCAATTGAAAACTACTTGAAGTGTAGGTAGGTACAGAACAGTGGGCCTGGAGCGTTCGCACGCGAGCCACGCCGACTTTTATCAGTAGCATTAGTGCATTGCTGCCGTAATTCTGCAAAGTGACGTAAGCGACATTGATAGTTTTGGTCCATTTTTTGGTTGTTATGCACAAGACTCTTGCTTATCCTCTAAGTTTCTTTCCATAGATGATAGATTACGACTAGATCTTGCATTCTAATACAGCAGGCATACTACAGTGTTATTTTTACACCAGTTATTATATATAATAAGGACTGTATCGGAAATTAACTATAAACATTCAAAATGCTCTATCTCGACGCACGGTTGGCCTTTTCATTCCGGTTCTTCTATGAAATCTTCACAATATAGTTAAGTTTAGAACAGCATGAAGAAATTTAGAAAATGTTTAGTATTATAGAAAATATGGGTCTATGAGTATACCACACAAAATAACAATCTGTACAAACAGTTTTTATTTTAAATTTTTTTAACGTTTCAAACATTTGTAACAAACAAAATTTGTACGGAGAAAAATCTGGAAAATAATGATTATTACTAGCAGTTATGTACACATACAGTGTTGGACAAAACAATAAGACCACCAGCCATTTTTCATACAAAATGGCTAAGTTTGACGATCTGATGCTCGGTTTCTAGTGAACCGATTTGGCTGAAATTTTGACAGCCGCCATGGAGTTACGTGAATTTTGATTTGCATTTAATTGATTGAGTTCTGTTCACTACATCAAAAGTTACAGACATACGAAACGACAAAATAATAGGACCACTTTCAGATTACCATCACCAAAGGATATTTGAGAGTATCTGATACTTGATGATTGATAAACAAGTACTTAAATTAAGGATGCCATTTAAACTTGGGGACATTTTTATTGAATTGGCTACAAATAACCATCATAAAAATCTGGTGTTAGAATTTTGTCGCACCGTATATCTGTAACTTTGGAAGTAGTGAACAGAACTCAATCAATTTAAAACAAATCAAAATTCCCGTAATTCGAAGTCGGCTGTCAAAATTTCAGCCAAATCGGTTTACTAGAAACCGAGTACCATATCGTCAAACTTGGCCATTTTGTATGAAATAGGACCGCTGGTCTTATTGTTTTGTCCGACACTGTAACCTATCACTCAAAACTGACTTTTAAAATTCTTATTTTGGATAGAAAAAACCTCCAACGTTAAGAATATGGTCTATCCCAAAAAACACCTACTTTTTGGTCGAACTTTGACGTTCTGTTTTAAATATCTTTAGAGGTTATAAAATTCCGTTCTCTAGTAAAACTACCCCTTCAATAGATTTAAATACATACTCAATCGAAAAAAATGTAAATTTTCATTTTTATGTATTTTTTATTTGCGTAATCGTTCTTTGAAGACGCATAAAAAAAAGTGTTCCTCGAAAAATGACCTTTTTCATTTCTAAGAAATGCCCTAAACTGCGGAGGGAATTTTTCTTGATAAAAATAACTTTCCTATATCCTGAGCATTCTGGAAAAGAATATATTTGCGCAAAAATAAGTGAAAAAAATTGAATATTTTCCCACAGTTTTTGCAATTTTAAATTTTTAGAAGGTGTCCAAAATTATAAAAACATTTGTGCAATCTTTGAGATAAAAGTCCAAGTTAAATGATTATGTTTTGAATATCAGAACTGCTATTCTTTATTGAAGAGATTTATATAGTATCTCCAAAAATAAAGTTATGTTTATTTCGAACAGATTATTTTTCAGGCAATTGTGAACGTTTATAGTTAATTTCCGATACAGTCCTTATACCAAAAAATATCGACATTTTGAATGGCGCTTACGTCACTTTGCAGAATTACGGCAGATTGCTGCGGGTATGTGCTATATTCCGATTGCCTACTAAGGGGTCATCGAATGGGTTCCTAATCACGGCGGCGGTGGCGATGTTTCCCGCCAAATGTTTCGGTGAACGATGTCAGTTGTGTATCGTACCCATTTGAATAATTGCTTCGATTCTGAGTGTGGTGCTGAAAGCCCGGGGCTGATTGATGTGGTTGACCTCAAATCGTTCAGACTCTTGATTAGTAATTAACTTGTGCCTACTCACCTAACACCTGCAATTTGCGATTATTGTTCTAAATGTATTACAATTAGTGATAGAATTTCGCTTTGTTGTGGTAGCAAATGGCATTGTTGGTTGCGGATGCGTGCGAACTGGGCGTAAAACAAATTGCGTAATTGTACCTAGACGTGTTAGATTTATTAGATCACTATTAGCGATCACAATGAGTGATAGTGAACACGATTGCTGCATGAAGGCACGTTATCTCACTATACGGATGTCAACTGGATTTTGTGCGGGTAACTAATTGTGTTGCTAGTTTTTCAAGCAGGTATCTGAATGTGTTAGATTTCCATAAATTCCTGTTGCCTAACACCAGCAAGAACTAATTTTTACGAACTCTATCAAATGTACTAAATATGTGTGGATATACATGAACACAAGTTATCAACTTAGTTTTCTTGTCTCACTGAGATAGAACCTGCTTCTGAGCTTACTGTTCTGGTAAGCACTTCACAGTTAGTAACCATGCATCTTCTTTCCAAATGGCTTTTTCATCGTACGACAGGCTCTAACATATTCTATGTCCAAAAAAATCGTGCAAATTATCATTACAAAAAAAGCCTGGAGCTACCTGAAAGACACTAGTCCATGTGTTATTAAAATTATCCCAAACTTCTGATCGGAAGTGTAAAAAAATGTGCTCCTGGTATAGGCTGTAAAAGTTGCCTGAAAATATCATTGGTTGCATGAGTAATTCCTCGAAACACAATGAAATCCCACCTACAACAATACAACGTCATTTGATCTGTAATCGTTATTCAATAGCACAGATCAGCGTTAATACGTATCTTGTTCTGATGATAATCTTCACATAAAATTGTAACTATGCATTTCGCACGCTATAGCATTCATTCAATGCAGTAAAGCATGTTTCAAATGCATGACCCTAGATACTCTACCAACCAACAATTCTATCTTTTTTCGTCACGATGCCACATCATTGCATTTGGGACCTCAACCACTCATCTTGCCACGTGACGTTTCTAATGGGTGGCCCCAATTGATTTTCATTCAAAGCCTCGTTCTAGTTAGTTTTTGCCTTTCTCGTACACCAAGGTGTACCGAAAGGCTATATGTTCACTCCAAAAACGAAAATTTGATAGAGCCCCCGGAGGGGTCAAGTGTTATATACCAATCGACTCAGCTCGACGAGTTGAGATGGTGTCTGTGTGTATGTATGTGTGTGTGTGTGTGTATGTGTACAAAAAGGTCACCTCATTTTTAGATAGTAAATATGAACCGATTTCAACGACCGATGGTTCATTCGACGGGGTACATTGTCCCATTGTTTCCTATTGAAAATGGTTCAGATCGGTCCAGCCGTTCCGGAGTTATGACCATTTAGGTGTTCCGGACCGGTACCCCAGGAAAGGGCCAGATATGAAAATGCAACAAACCCATGCATGCGACCCATCAAACCACGGCATTTTCGATTATCTGATGAACGGGAAATAGGAAAATAGTCTCTGACTATATCTGAACCGGTAGTGTTCCGGAACCGGTTCCGGGTGTCCCGCCGGAAGTGGCCAAATAAGAAAGTGAACATAACCCATGCATGCGACACGTCAAATAGCGGCTTTTTCGATAACAAGTTGAATGGTAAGCAGGAAAATAGTTTCAGACCATGTTTGAACCGGTAGTGTTCCGGAACCGGTTCCGGATGTCCTGTCGGAAGTGGCCAATTGAAAAGTGAACCAAACCCAGGCATGCGACACATCAAAGAGCGCCTTTTTCGATAACCAGATGAACGGTAAGCAGGAAAATAGTTTTAGACCATGTTTGATCCGGTTGTGTTCCGGAACCGGTTCCGGATGTCCTGCCGGAAGTGGCCAATTAAAAAAGTGTACCAAAACTAGGCATGCGACACATCAAAGAGCGGCTTTTTGGATAATCAGATGAACGGTAAGCAGGAAAATAGTTTCAAACCTCGTTTGAACCGGTAGTGTTCCGGAACCGGTTCCGGATGTCCTTCCGGAAGTGGCCAATTAAAAAAGTTTACCAAACCTAGGCATGCGGTACATCAAAGAGCGGCTTTTTCGATAATCAGATGAACGGTAAGCAGGAAAATAGTTTCAGACTATATCTGAACCGGTTGTATTCTGGAACCTGTTCCAGCTGTCCCGCTGGCAGTGGTCAATTAAAAAAGTGAACCAAACCCAGGCATGCGATACATCAAAGAGCGGCTTTTTCGATAACCAGATGAACGGTAAGCAAGAAAATATTTTTTAGTTTTTCCCTTGATAAAGGCCAAATAAAGCCGGCCGAAACGTCGGGTAATCCAAAACTAGCCGTTTAGATTGACCCTAGACCGAGAAAGCTAACATCTGTTTACAAGAAAATAGTTTCAGACCATATCTGAACTAATTGTATTCCGGAACCGGTTCCGGATGTCCTGCCGGAAGTGGCCAATTAAAAAGGTGAACCAAACTCAGGCATGTGATACATCGAAGAGCAGCTTTTTCGATAACCAGATGAACGGTAAGCAGGAAAATAGTTTCATACCGTATCTAAACCGGTTGTGTTCCGGAACCGGTTCCAGGTTTCCCGTCGGAAGTGACCAATTGAAAAACTAAACCAAACCCATGCATGCGAAACATCAGATCATCAAAAATGTTCGTTAACCAGATAAACGGGTAGCAAAAAAATAGTCTCTGACCACACTTAAGATTACCAGTAGTGTTGCAGAATCAGGATTGGATCCATTGCTGAAATTACGCAGGTGAACAAAATCGATGCAAGCGATTAATATGTGTAAAAGAACAAAATCTTGATAAAAAATATAGCGATCTTGTCAAATTACATCATTTTAGATTCCTGAGGCGTCATTATACAGTAGGATGGATCAACGTTGTATGGAAAAAAATATATTTTATAGCACCAATTTCCTTTTGCGTTTAAAATTACTGCGAACAATTTTGATGCAACTGATTGAGTCCTCGCACTCTGTAACACGGTTGAAATTCGAATGGGCTTTAATAGGGGAAATTTTGCTTGCTTGCACTTTTTTTGGTCAAATTTTACATGAATCTTATAACTAATGATAATAAAATATAGGCTAAAGTGCGCAGAAAAAAATTTGCCGGAATGTCTTGATACTGATCGGCATCCAGTGCTAGTGAAGGTGGTCAAGGAGTCAACTGAGAGATTTGATATTTTTCAGCTCGGCCTATACGCTATGTTAAACGTCGGAATGTGAGCCATCAATAAGTTTCCAAATTCAATTATGGCTTTGATAACATTCTTGCTTTTCTGAATAAGGCTGACACAAATTTCGATTTTCTCTTAAGTCCAGAGGGGCCCCCCTTGGAAATTTTGGTCGGAAAATTTTGAAGAAGTGCACAAATAAATAAACCAATTTTTTTTTTTCAATTTTTTAAGTGAAATTAGAGTCTTTCAGAAGTTTTTTTTTTTTTTGTCAAAACCGATAAGTTAAGCGGTTTTGCTTAATGTTTGCCTTTCTCGTACACCAAAGTGTACTGAAAGGCTATATGATCACTCAAAAACAAATTTTCGATAGAAGGCTCGGCGGGTCAAGTCACATGACATATACCAATCAACTCAGTTCGATGAATTGAGATGATGTCTGTATGTGTGTATGTGTGTATGTATGTCTGTGTACAAAAAGGTCACTCACTTTCAAGGCACTTCCCATTGGCCGATTATAGCTCGAATCGAACCGGAATTTTATCGCATTGTTTGCTGTTTAAAATGGTCCGGATCGGTCAAGGCGTTCCGGAGTTATGGCCATTTGAGTGATCCGGACCAGCAGCGGTAGAACTGGCCACATATAAAACTGAACCAAGTCCCCGACCAAGCCGCATCATGCGACACATCAAACTGCGGTGATTTTTGTAACCTTCAGCATGGTTGACAAATTTTGTGCGGATATTAAACACAGGAGACCGAAAATTTTACGATGTCGGTCCAAAATTCAAGATGGCGGTCTGAAATCCAAAATGGTGACTCCAAATTCAAGATGACGGCTGTATAATGGAGTTTTAAGCCCTAAACCATGCAATATTGGTATATTTTGTATGGGGACGTTGTTTGGAGTCCAATAATGGCGACCATAATATCCAAGATGGCGGTCTAAAATCCAAGATGGCGCCTCCAATTCAAGATGGCGGCACTTTAATGGAGTTTTAGGCACTGAAACCATGTCACAAGGGTATATTTTGAATGGGGAAGATGTCTGGAATCCATAAATGGCGATCTGAGTATCCAAGATGGTGGTCTAAAATTCAAGATGGCGGCTACAAATTCAAGATGGTGGCTGTTTAATGTAGTTTTAGGCCCTAAAACTATGCAATATGGGTATATTTTGTAGGGGGAAGATGTCTGGAGACCACAAATGGCGATCTGAGTATCCAAGATGGTGGTCTAAAATTCAAGATGGCGGCTCCGTATTCAATATGGCGGCTGTAGACGGAGTTTTAGGCCCTAAACCATGCAATAAGGGTACATTTTGTGTGAGGTAGATGTCCGGTGTCCAAAAATAACGACCTGAACATTCAAGATGGCGTTTAAAATTCAATATGGCGGCTTCAAATTCAAGATGGAGGTTGTTTAAAGGAGTTTTAGAACCTGATACCATGCAATATGGGTACATTTGGTATGAGGAAGATGTCTGGAGTCCAAAAATGGCGACCAGAATATCCAAGATGGCGGTCTAAAATCCAAGATGGCGGCTCCTAATTCAAGATGGCGGTTGTTTAGTGGAGTTTTTGGCTCTAAAACCATGCAATAAGGGAATATTTTGTATGGGCAAGATGTCCGGAGTCCAAAAATGGTGACCTCAATATCCAAGATGGCGGTCTAAAATCCAATATGGCGACTCCAAATGCAAGATGGCGGTTGTAAAGTGGAGATTTTGGCTCTAAAACCATTCAATATGGTTATAATTTGTATGGGGTGAAACTAATCGTCAATATGACAGTGCCGGGCCGACTCAAGACACAAGAGACTCTCCGGCAATCCCAGGGTCGGCTAGCTACTGGGTAATCAAGGGCACTTTTGCGATACAAAAACTAAGAACACGGAACTTTAACGTTTCTTGTATAATTTTATTAAAAACCTATTTGTGTCGTGTGCGTGTTGTTCTGTTTAATAAAATTTGTGTTAATTTGTTAAGTGTGGCCTATTTCTAACGTTGGTACCGGTACATACCGCTACTTCTGGTTGATGGCGCGTTCGTTGGCCGACACAGCGACTCCTGTCCAGCTGTGCGGCCGGAAATCTCGCCGGATGGCAAGGCGAGCGGGGCCGGTACTCGGCCGACGGGACCAGCGGGCGTTGCTGGGGGGGGGGATGCAGGCGTCTTCCCTTTTAGGCGCAATCGGCCGGCCGTGGCATGGCCACCTTGGACGGCCGAGAGGGGTAACCTCCTTTACTATTAGGGCATATGCCCGAGATTCCGTCCTATGGCGGACGGCGTAGCTCCTTTACGGTTTAGGCGCGGAAGCCTGACGGCTTCGCGGGCCGAACCGTGTGCTGGACGGTGGAACCTAATTTAGGTCCAACAAAAGAGGTCCTATTGGACGCAAACACATTACAAAATGTTCCAAAGAACCGTACAGGATATTGAATTACCTGAGCAGGATTTTCTCCCAAGCCTCCACTTAGCTCTTGCCAAGGGAAAGAGGGGGGGCTGGGTCGTTATCAACTGTCTTATCACTGCACTAAGAAACACGTCTGCAGCACACGGACGCCTGAGTTTTTCTAAGAGGCCAAATTTAGGCAATGGCCGCTACAATTTACTTTTCTCCCATTCCGTCATTCCACTTAATTTTAATATGAGCATTCAGCCAGCCATGTTTTGAAATTGGTAGCCAACGGATACATTCACAGCGGTACTGAACCCTATCACTTTTGTGGTATTTCCTTCTGACTTTACACAAGAAACGTGAAGGGTCCGACAAATACAACATATATCAAAACAAAAATCAACAATTTGTAACCAAACGGTTTCAGGGGGAAGGTGTCCGGAGTCCAAAAATGACAACCTGAATATCCAAGATAGTGATCTAAAATCCAAAATGGTGGCTCCAAATTCAAGATGGCAGCTGTATAACGGAGTTTTAGGCCCTAAAATCATGCAATATGGGTATTTTGTATGAAGAAAATGTTTGGAGTCCGAAAACGACGGCCTGAATATCCAATATAGCGGTCTAAAATTAAAGATGGCGGCTTCAAATTGAAGATGGAGGCTGTTTAATGGAGTTGTAGGCCCTAAAACCATGAAAAATGGGTATATTTGGTATGAGGAAGATATCCGGAGTCCAAAAATGGCGACCGCAATATGCAAAATGGTGGCCCAAACATCAAGGTGGCTGCTCCAAATTGAGGATGGTGGCTGTTCAATGGCGTTTTAAGCTCTAAATCCATGTCATATGGGTTTATTTGATATAGGGACGAATTCTAGACTGATCAAGGCTGCTCATTGCTTTTTCGCCCGACACGAATGCTCACTTTTGGGTAAAATGTCGTAAATAAATAATAATAATAACAATTGCTTTTTCAGCTCTGTTTGTTGTTTAGATGACGAGATCCGTGCTTTCGGTATTTGCAAGGCAGCCATTGTGACAGCCATCTTTGGATTCGCTCATATATGTCATTGAGAGTTTGAGGCTCAGACATCAAAGCCACATAAACGATATGATTTCTGGTGCCATGTAATGGATTTTTGTTTAACGAATGAAAGTGTGATATCTATCAACATGTCACTTGAGTTTTGTTGAAATGTGTTTTCGAAGGCACGAGAAAGGCGCCATTACCGCTAGGTGGATTAATTAGGGTTTTTTTTTTCAAGAACATCATTAAGTCTGAGAACCGCGCAGTGGTCCGCTCTAGACCAAATGCCAGTCAAAACCTGTAGTTGAAAGTAAAGTGCAGACATAAGAAAATCAAATCCTCACGATTTGCTATAATCAAAGCTATAAGTGCATTGCAGACGAATACTCCTCATCATTACACTTAGATTCTGATGTTCCAGGTCAGTATTTTTTACCTTTTCACTGTGTTTTCAACTTTCAACTTTCGACAATTAATTTGTGGATCGTGTTAACTCATTACCAGAATTTCAGCAAAAGAGGCAACCGAGAAAACCTAATTAAATCGATGGAAAGAATAATATAATACCGAGCTAATCTTAGTGTGATAGTTATAGAACCCTCCACACAAAAATTTGAGTCATTTTTGGACCACTGTGCAGCTTGATGCGTTTTTTTAATATGTATTCATTGTTCGACACAGTGCAGTCCGGTTGCAACAAAGTCGGATACTGGCAACGAGCAGTAGTCGACGCGAGTATTGAGATGCGATTATCGTTTAATTTGTGAAATGGAGAACGCGTTCTCCGATATGATTGCTCGGGAAGTTATAATCATTGGAATTGAAACTAACGACGGAAGGATGTATGCAATAGATTTTCGCCTGTACGAATTATTCTCAGTTTTGTGCAATCAGTATACAGTCGAGTCTCCTATTAGACGCTGCCATCCACTTTACACCCACCGCAATTCCTCAGCTGTCTTGCATCCAATCCAGCTGATTTTTAGCGCAGTTAGTGTTTACTTAAAGACTCATCACATACAAAAAATGAACTAAACTGGTCAGAAGACAATCTGTAAAACGCGGTGGGCGTAAAGTGGGTGGTAGCGTTTAATAGGAAACCCGACAGTATTATTGTATCATAATATTACGTAGGAATTATTCGCCTTCATTTGATTTAACTGCCTTTTTTTTTTCATTTTATCATGTTTGCTCAAGTCATGGCTATTCAAATATACACTTAAATGTAATCCACTGAATTAAAAAAAATCAAATTCAATTATACCTTCAAAATTGTAGTCGCTCAATAACACTAGTTTACAAAATAAAACGAAAGTCGTGAACTTCTGTCAACGACCAAAATTTTTGAAGAACAATTTAGCACTGATTTCGCAACCGTGCTTCAAAAAATTTTAAGTAGACCAATTTTTTAATTTTAGCTCAATATCGAGTTTTACAACTTTTAAAAATATGGAATTTACTAAAATTCAAATATCTTGCGTTTTACACAACCAATTTCAAATCTTTTTCCATAAATTGAAAGCTGAATACAATACCATTCGATCATCTGAATGCAGGATTTGCGTCAGATTGATGAAATTCAAGATATTGACGAGTTTTAGGCACGATCTCCTTAAATTTTAGCTAAATTTCCAAAAATATATGAAGAAATGTATTTTTTCCAATACGAAAATAACAATTTAAAAATTCTTTCTAAACGTTTATTTGACATATAATAAGTAGGCGAGTTACAGTAAAAAATTCAGCTCAATCGGAGCATTGATTACGGAGAATTAGATGTGTGAAGTGAGCGACGTTGCTTAAAAATAGAACAAAAATCAATTTTAAATAATCAGCCTTGTATGGAAAGTCGAAAAAATGTCCCCTCTACTGTAATTTTTTTCCTTCGCGTTTTTGAACTCAGGGCATGATTCTACACCAGAAATGATCATCAGCTTACCGAGTTCAAAAATGCTGTAAACTAGTGTAATCTGAATCGCTTATGAATCCGGAAGAAATCCATCGTACACTGAAATAAATTTTGTTGTAGTTTCTACCGAATCAATGGTACAATTAAGAACAGGGGGTCTTCAGTTAGCCTAGCAATTAAGGCTATGGATCTCCAATCCGGAGACGGCGGGTTCGATTTCCATTCCGACCGGGAAAAATTTCTCGACTCCCTGGGCATAGTGTATCAATGTACTTGCCACACAATGTACAAATTTATGCAATGGCAGGTGAAGAAAGCTTTTCAATTAATAACTGTGGAAGTGCCCAAAGAACACTAAGTTGAAGAGAGCCAGACCAAGTTCCAATGCGAACGTCGAGCCATAAAGAAGAAGAACCAGCAATTTTCAACCGAATGCAAAATTCGGTTAATTGTACTGAAACATTGTTGATATTACCATGCGTGCAGTACCGTTGACTGGAAATATTCTTGATGCTACAAGATTTTTTTTTATTTTTCCTCAGAAGATCCTCCAGAAATATCTTCAAAAATTTCCCTGGAGATTCTTCTATGGGTTTCTTTAAAATTCTTAATAGTTTTGTTTTTTTTTGGAATCCGTACGAGAATTATTTAAGGATTCCTCTTGAAAATCTTTCATCGATTTAATGGGTTCCTTCACAATTTTCTCCAAGGATTTATGTAGCAAATCTTACAGATGATTTCAGAGAAATTTCCCTGGAAATTCCGATAAAAAATTCTGATGAGATTCCTCTAAACCAGCGTTTCTCAAACTATGGGTCGCGACCCACTGGTGGGTCGTGGGCTGATTTTAGGTGGGTCGCGAAGGCATTGGCGATATGGTAATAAATGACTCATTTAAATTATGTCAAACGATATTTTTAGCCGTTTTCAAATTTACAAATACTTACTCTCTAGGAGAATCGGCAGAGTTATTTCTAGAATATTTTTAGAATATTCTGAATATTCTGGTTATTTTGAATTTTGATTTTTTGAAATTTTACAGAATTCTTAGCAGCTGAGTAGAGATTTCAACTAAATAGAACCAAAAAAGTGTGTATGGAACATGTGATTGAAAATTTCAAGAAAACTCGTCTGATCAACCAGAAGTATTTTGATCCTAAAAACTTTACTTGATCTTAACTCTCCAAAAAATCTAAATTTTCTTAAATGACATATGTTACGAAAATACGTGCTAGTGGGTCGCCAAATTCTAGAGCAATCAAAAGTGGGTCGCAAGCTGCAAAAGTTTGAGAACCCCTGCTCTAAACGTTTGCCCAAATATTTTATAGATTTCTTCCAAAATTAATCCCTAGATTTCTTCAGAAATTACTCCAGAAATTCGGTCTTCAAATCTACCAAGGTTTCCTCCAGAAACTCCTCCGGTGTTTTTTTTCAGAAATTCCACAGATTTTTTGAGAAATTTCTCCAGGAATATTTTTAGGTAGATTTCTATAGGTTTCTTATGAAACTCCACCTGGAATTACTTTGGAAATAATTTTAGGGATTCGTTGAAAAAAATCATAGGAAATTTCTTCAGGTATTCTTCCAAAGATTCTCTCATAAATTCTTTCGGTGGTCCCTTCAGAAATGTTTCCAGAGATTCCATCAGAAATTTGTTCACATATTTCTTCATGAAGTCCACCAGACAGACCAGATATTTGTTGCGGAAATGCTATTTCCATTAGAAATTCCCGCATGAAAGTGTCCAGAAATTTCTTCTGGAATTCATCTAGAAAATCCTGCAGGATTGCTCCAGAGATTTCTTCATGAGTTCATACAGAGATTCCATTAGGATTTCCTACACATATTTCTCCTTGTATTTCCCCAGAAATGTATGCGGCATTTCCTCTAAAGATAACTTTAATGATTTCTCCAATGATTCATTAGGAAATTTATTTAAAAATATTTCCTACGAATGTGTACGGAAATTCTTTCAGAAATATCTATTTTTTTCTATGGATCTTTGCAGACGCTTATCTATGCGCTCCTTCAGGATTTTTTTTTTTAGAAATTCGTCAACAGATTTTTCCAGCAAGACGTTGAGAAAATCTTTCAAGAATTTTATTTATGGATTTCTCCAGAAACTTTTCTATAAATTCATCATACATTTTTTTCTAAGAATTCCTCCAAGGGTTACCCGAGAAGTTTCTCCAGGAAGTTTTTACAAAATACCTACTTTTTTGGAATCATTCCAAGAATTCCTTCAGATATTCCTCTAGAGATTCATTCGTAAGTACCTCCTAGAATATCCACATATATACTTCTGAAGATTTATTCAGAAATTCATTCAGATACTTCTACTGGGATTTCCTTTCAAATTCATTTGGTATATTTTTATCCACAGACACTTATCCAGAATTTCAAGGATTTCTTCAGAAAATTTCAGCAAAGGATTTCTTAAAAAGTTACTCCATAGAGTTTTTCAGATATTCTTTTAAAAATTTCATTTAAAAACCCACAGGGACTTCTTCGGAAATTCTTCCCAGTGTTTCTTATTCTTTGATATATTCCTTCAGTGTATCTTGTATTTTTCTTAGAAATTATTCTTGCGGTTCAATCGAAAATATCTCCTGGAATGTCTTTCGAGATCCCAGCAGAATTTGTTCAGATATTATTCAAGGGGTCTTTCAGAAATCGCACAAACATTAAATGGAAAAAAAATCATTCAAAATTTCTAGTGGAATTACTGGACAAAAATTCGTGAAGCAATCAATTGCCGAATAAATGCCTAGGGCTATAACTAGGAGAATACCTGAGGATTCACCGGGAGACGCCTCCTTAATTCTCAGTATAAAAAATCATGAGAGACTTCTGGAGGAACTCTGCAAGAAATTCCAAGGATTTTTTTTTGTAAAATTTTAAATAGGAGGGATCAGTAGAGAATTTTTTTAATAAATCTCTTAAAAAGTGTTTGCACAAATCTCAGACAAAGGTACTGTTGGAGTTCTTGAAGAAGTCTCTCAATAGACTTCTGAAGGATTTCTTCCTTCAGAAAACTGAAGAAATCTTTGAAAGAACTCGAGGAGATTCATTTGAAGGTGTTCTCAGAACAGCTTCTTATACAATTTTTGAAGAGAAAATCCCATAACTACAACCTGGATGAATTCCTGCTAGAAATCCTGCAGAAACAATCAACTCCCTGGAGGAAATCTTTGGAGATATACTGAAGAAATAAAAAATAGCTTTTTAAAGGAATCGTTGAAATAATAAGTATAAGAACTGGAAAACCCTCTGCTGGTATTCACAGACAAATTTATTGAAAAATATTACGGAAAAAAATCTGGATAAATTTATTCATAAATTGTCGAGAAAATCTTTTTTTTTAGTTCTTAATCACTTAATCTAGTTTACAGCTCTTTTGTCTACTAGGGCACTACGTGAGCGATTCCAATTGGACGCTGCACTTACACTTTTTGTACATCGCCTACACGTATTCTATTCTAATTCAACTATATCGAACTGGTGCCTCGTGTTGCTTCAACTTTTCTACCCTGTCCACGGTAGAATGATGAGCACGATTGTGATGCAGATGTATGGCTGCTGTTCCTTTTCCAGTCCGAGGGGGGGTCGTTCATTATAAGTTGTGGTTCACCGATATCCAAAATTCCGAGTCCGTTAGAGCTATATGCTCCGAAGAGGGTCAGGTGTCAGTTGCTCTCGAGGGAAATAGCAAAATTGCAAAATTGCAAGTGCCGGGGCTGGGATCGAACCCATGACCATTCGCTTATGAAGCGAACGTGTGGACCACTGCGCCACGGGCCCCGACAACAGAGAAAATCTTTGGAAATAAAAATCTAAAATATTCCCTTAAGGTTCTATAACAAAAGGTCGACGGTCAAAAGGTCGAAAGCAGGCTTGGCATTGGTCACCGTTAGTGCTCACTTTCAAACCGACCTGAGCATGTATTCGTTTTCACTGCCACAAAATCGCAATAGGCTCAACAAGTCGCTGTACAACGTAGTCAAGACGAGAAAACTAATTGTTTATCGGTTGCGTCGTTACCTCGGGGACTTCAACAATCTTGATTATGTTTTGTGTGACATTCGGAGTTCTCGCTCTATTGAATTGATGGTCATGACGGTCGCGACAGTAAGGCAGCAGAGTGTGGCGCTTATTCGATTAGATATGCCATCTACCTACCTAGTTTTAATAACATATTTGGAAATGCAATCTGGGCTCAGTAAAACAATGTGAAAATAAATATCATTAAATAAGTATAAAAAGAGCGCAAATTTATGTAGTGATGAATTGGAAGAATTACTTACTAATGGCGCGGCACAGTATCATAACGCCCGAGGCCATAATGTCCCAGGATTTTATGGCGCATTTTCCCGTGGCATAACGTTCGAAAATGCAGATGCGCATCAAAATCCCAGGAAAGAAGGCACATAGGATATTTTGACGCATTTCGCAAAATAAAGCGACTTTACGACTGGGACATTATGGCCTCGGACGTTATGATCCGGCCCCTAATGGCGCAATATGAATTCGAATAGTTTGATGAAAATTTACATGAACATGTCGAATTTGTATGTACTAGTATGTCGTTTTCCCCACATCCTTAATAATTTAAGATCTCGCAATTTCTGACCACCAATTTGTATGTATTTTAAGTTTGATATGTCATTGTAACTTATTATTGAAAAACACGGACGAAGTTGAAATAAGCTTTATTTGAAACGATGAATAAGAACACTGGGGTCGACGCACAAGAACACTTTAATTAGCATTTTCCTAACTCGCCAGCCTTATATTGAGTGCCTCAATCAGTGGTCTTGAAAACGAGTTACTCTTCATCATTCGGAGGTTATCGATTGCCAGCATCGATTCTATGTAGAAGTTGGGGAAAACTTAATGATTGCTCTGCAATTTCTCTTCGTCATACCGTAGAGGGGTTTGAGCCGAGGCAGAACTGCTAGCCTGCCAGTTTTCTTTGTTCAGTGCTAGTAAAATGAATTTATGTATTACATGGGTATTAGCATCATTGTGATCTAAAATAAATTACCTAGTACTGGTAATTGTTCGCCCATCTATGTGAAAATCCCTAAATCGATTTATGTTTTCACTCCATCTTGTTGGGCACCAGAGGAGGGAATATGACGGCAACGAATGAAGTTCAAAGTCCTGACGGTCAGACCGATTGATGGTTAGGTAACGCAAAACTCAATCATGGTCACCTGTGGTTTCTAGGTCACGAGTGTTTGCCCTAGTGATGCGATATATGGTTGCTAACGTCATGTTTGATTAGGAAACATCATAGCACAGAAAACTAAGCACACTCGTGAACCTCGTGACCAATGCCAAGCCTGCGAAAGGACAAAAGTTCGAAGGGTCAAAAAGTCGAAGCGTCAAAACGTCGAAAATACAAGTGTTCAAAAGGTCGAAATGAAAAAATAACTAGATCAAAAGGTCGAAAATACAAGAGGCCAAAAGTTCGAAAGGTCGAAACCAAAAAAATTACTTGTACAAAAGGTCGAAAATGCAAGTGGGCGAAAGGTCTAAATCAAAAAAATGACAAAATGTTTGAAGGAAAAAGATTGAAAGGTCCAAAGCTCGAAGGCTGTAGATTAGACATGTTCACATTTAAGCAAATGTCTTGAATCTCACCGGTCAAGTAAGTGTCACATTTCTCATGCCGAAATGAACTTCTGGTCAAATTTTCAGCTTGATTGATAAAGATTTCGATGTGCTTCAAGTCGATTTGGTAATTTCGGGCTTTTCTATACTTTAAAAAATCATAACTATTGAAAGGAAAGACATACAAAAACGATTATAGCTCGAAATCAAAGCTTATCATATTCCACAAAAGTCGTCCATACATACTTATACAATTCTTGCAAGTTTTGTCAGTAATAAATTGAGTTTTGTTCTAAGTGGTACCGAAAAATCAGTTATCTTGGAGTCAAAATGGCATGGGAAGCATGGATTAATGAAATTTTCTGATATGAAATATTCAGGAGATAATCATGTAATATATCCCACGACTATCCCCGTTCGGGGTAGCCCTGAAGCTTTTTGTAATAATTTATTAAAAATGCTGAAAGCCTTGTCACAGGCCATCACCCACCGAGGGGGCAAAAAATCACCACAAAGCGCCTTTCGAATGGAAATAATGAGCACGTTAGCATTGGTTTTTCATTGCTGATGACGATGACTGTTTTCAAATCGTTCTGATTCATCAATGAAATGTGACCAAAACAATCATCGTTTGGCAGAAAAAATCAATGTTAATGTGCTCATTTTGTGTTAATTTTGATGTCACTTGAAGCTTTTTTGTCCCCCACGATGATGATGGCGTGTGGCACGGCTTCCAGCATTTTTAATAATTTATTCCAAAAAACTGCTGAATTATCTCGAACGGGGTTTGTCTTGAGAGATATGACATGACTATTTCCTGGGTATTTCAACTCCTAGAATTTTATTATTCCATGCTTCCCAGGCCATTTTGACTACAAGATAACAGATTTTCGGTACCACTTAGAACAAAACTCAATTTATTACTGACAAAACTTGCAAGAATTGTACAAGTATGTATGGACGACTTCTGTAGAACATAATAAGCTTTGATTTCGAGCTATAATCCTAACTGTATGTCTTTCCGTTCAATAGTTATGATTTTTTAAAGTGTAGAAAAGCCTGAAATTACCAAATCGACTTGAAGCACATCGAAATCTTTATCAATCTAGCTAAAAATTTGACCAGAAGTTCATTTAGGCATGAGAATTATGATATTTACTTGACCAGTGCGATTCGATACATTTTCTTAAATGTGAACATGTCTACTGTAGATAGTAATAAAACTGAAAGTACTAGGATTCGTCTCAAATTTATTTAAGTGCCTGCAGCGCGATGATGTCCGCCATAATTTTTTTCATCTTCCGTCACTCATACTCAGTATGAATATTTGGATAAAATAAAAAGAAATGGTCAAAACAAATAAAAACATTACGTTTAAAATACCAAAAACCTCAATGTATGTAAGAAGTACATTGAACTAAAAAATAGAACGTATCGTTGGTATCTACGTCTTTCGATATTTTAGTAGATCATTGGAGCAGAACTCTTTGGACATATCTAAAGTCAAATTGAAAATAACCGTTGTTATAGTACAACTCGAAAGAACGACCTATTTAAAAAAAAAAGGCAAAATATTATTAAAATTTATATTATTAGTAGTACGTCAAAAATTGTCATAAAGCATTTTTAGATAGAACAGCCTATGTTAAAAAGAAGGCAAAATTATATAGGAAACAGTAATGTTAATTACGCATATAGCCGTGAATATGTAATTTCAAAGAACTGCCGTTGTTCAAAAAGATGTATTAGATAAATACTAAGCTCAAACAAAAGGATCGATTCCCGTTCCGAACGGGACATCCGTAAGCACTCCATTTAATAACTCGGTAAGTGCTAAACGACCACTAAATTGAAAAGATACAGGCCAGGTTCCAATGATAACGTAAAGTAAGAAAGAAGACGATAAAAAGGATTTAAGATGATTTTCAGTTGATTTTTTATTCATTCGACCTTTTGACCTTTTGACCACTTGTAGTTTCGACTTTTTGTCCTACTTATTTTTTTAACTTCGACCTTTTGACGCTTCGACTTTTTTACCCTTTGACCTTTTGACCTTTCAACCTTTTGACCGTCGACCTTTTGTCCTACAACATCCCTTGAGGAAGGTCTGAATGAATCCAAAGCAATAATGCCAGCACGAATATCCGAAGGAACTATTGTAGAAACCCAGGAAGTTCCACAAGAATTTCTTGCAAAATTTTTAAAGGAATTTTCAAATAAATGCCCAAGAAACCGCAAAAAAAATTCAAGCCGAAAGCAGTGAAAATAAAATTTGGAACAATCTCTGAATTCATTTAAAACCCCTAAAAGATTTTTTGAAAGAATCTCCGCATTGTGAAAAAAACTTCTGGAATCGCTTCCTAGAGAAACTTCCAGAGATTTCTAGAATAATTTTCAAAGAAATCCTAAAGGAGAAAACCAGAATAAAAATTACAATATTTTTGGAGGAAATCCTTCAGAAATGTTTGAAGAAATACACGAAGGAATTCAATCATGAACTTATAAACCAATTTCAATAAGAAAAAAATTAAAAATTATTTTAAGACAGCATGCGAAAATATTCGTTTTGTAATGATTCATGATACTTTTTTAATAAATCTTGAAAGAATCCCCAAAACATTGCTGGCGGTGTAGATGGAGATAATCTTTGATAATTTTCTAGAAATTTTCACGTTTGCACATTTGGAATGCCTTTTCACGCCCAGACCTGTAAACAGTAACATTTTGTACTTCGTTTACGTAAAATTCAGAATTTTTGTTTCCGTGTCATAAAGTGCGCCCAATCCATTAAAGCATAGCTACAGCATCTCAAAGTTGGCCGTTTTGTAGCTTTCACTAAATTTGATAGTCAAAAGTTATTAGATAATTTACAAAAATTGGGTGAAATACTGTATCGTTGAAATTCTATATATTTTGCGTTCAGTACTATTTTCTCGAAGATGTTTTTTTTGTCATTGGGACGAATTGCCTGCTGAATTGAAATACCAATCATTAACAAGATACTTAATCTGATTTTACTATCTCGTACCATACATATAAATGAATACTTTAATTTAACGTGTAAACAATTTCACATGTATACTTCGTTTTTCTGCAGTATACCACAAACCGCAACGCTGCGGCATTATAGTCGCACTGAATATTCAATTAGAGCCTAAATGATTTTATTTATCTTGTCAACCTCTTTCACCCGACCGAGCCCTCCAATATAGTATATACCTCCATACTACGCTAAAATTAAATTGAACTCCAGTGACATTCCGACAATTGGATAAAATACATACTACGCTTTGTCGATACGAAGTGTTTTTACACCAACGTCAAATGATGAGAAATGTTGGCTGAGAAGAATTATTATGATAATGAATTATTCAACCACAACAGAAAATCAATCATCCGGATGCAGCAAAAACTGCATTTCGAGAGTCATGGATACGGATTAGTCATTAACGTCTCAAAGTCCACCATCACGCTAACGCCGCTCAGCACTAAAGTGCATAATTTCCAGACTACACCAAAAATGTGTAACCCTTGCACATTCATAAAATCAGCTCCTGTGTCCGCAAAATCGTTAAATTCGCAAAAAAATTTGTACAGCAATCTAGCTAGGTTTACTAGTGACCTTGGAAAACAAAAAAATATCGACATTTCGCATCTAGACGAGTGTACGAGCTGTTTTTGAGAATGTGTAACTGTAACACATTTTTGTGTGGTCTGGAAATTATGCGCTTATGAGTAGGGCTTACACATTTTAGTGCTGAGCGGTTTTACTGTGATTATCGGCACGTACCTACTCTGCAATGTGGATGAGCAATGAACAACCAGTTCCAAAAATAAAAGTCACTATATCGGGTTTTCCCTCGGGTACCCTACACCTACACCATACATATGCAACAAACAGCAAAACAAGTCAGGCGTAAAATCCGAACCCGAAATCAAGGGTCGGGTGGTTGGACGGCATACGATGAAAGCTGGTTGATTTGATGAATGCTACCCCAAAGGGTCGTAAAACGTCATTGATGGGGAGGTGATAAATAAATCAATGAAAGGATTGCGAAGTACGGCCGCACGAATGATGGCAAACTATCTGCAACGACGACGACGACGTTGTAGTTTGTGATTTCTGATCGGATGGGGAGTAATGATTATGAAGGTTTTTATTCGTAACTAATCATTGAGTGTCTGATTCAATGGGGTTAACAGCGAATTGATGAGGTTAGTTTAGTTATTCTCATTACTATATTATCATTTCTCAGCTTCGATAAGACAATAACTGTTTTTCTACAGAAGTCATTCTGTAGTTTTGACTGAGCCAGTCTCATGAGTCAATCTGGGCATGGGATTCAATGAATAATAACCGAGAATTCCCATTATGCAATTCATTCCTGAGCTACTTCAGATGTTTTATCAGAATTCTCATCTCTACCAAAGAAACGTATATTTCCATCAATGCAGAATCAGTTCATAGATTTTAATCATCCCATTTATTATGCAACAAAACAGTATTCCGACTGGCTGCCGGGTGCAACAGTGAAAGTGTAAAATAAATTAAACCGAAAAAGAAACCAAGCCGATTGAGAATAAAAATTGTGCGGTCGAATCATGGAGCAGCAAAGTCAATATCATAATTGCACAGGTGACGTAAGCGTCTTTCACGCCTAGGAACAAGTATCGAATTCCACGTCTCAGAAAGAAAAACAAAACAAAGCTCTATGTCTAACAGGAAAGTAAGCTATGGGATCAGAGATAGATTTGTTATAAAAAAAGACACTACACCGTCTTCAACCAGAAGTTGTACAGACTGAACAAGCACTAACGTTAGACAACGGACAACACACATAACACCCAGTGACCTAGTGGAGAATTTTCCGTTTGACGAAATGTTTTCCCCGACTGGAGCGGGAATCGAACCCACACTCCGAGGCTTACGAAACGCCAAGATGACTTAAGCCTCTAGTCGCACGGCCACGAAGCCCATAATTAGATAAAATCAATCAACTACCAACACGTAACTAACTCCACCTTTTGGATCAATTCACCGTAGACCTTCATTATAATATCGCCAACGAAGCCGACGATGGCTGCGCCTACTGGAAACTTCAATCTGAACACCTCGTTGTATTTGACATTCATAACACCGGACCCAGTATGAAACCTTGCGGTAATCCTGAGATTACTCGAAAACACTTCCGATCTATCACTGCGTACCCGGTTCTGAAAATAACTTTCAATTAAGTATACAGATACTTTTGGATATCCCAAGGTTTGGGAACGCTCTTAGTGAGACTAGTAATTGGACTAACAGGTACCCAACCTCCTACTCTAGATGCCCAACTGGCTGCTCGCAAGACCATTCACACACTCGGTGTACGTTAACAGCATTTCTTTTTCCTAGAATAAGGAAATCTGCAGCCAGATCAGCAATGTGGTTCCTTGAGTAGTGTTTTTTCAACAGAATGAAAAAAATCTGCTGATCAGACGCTCGAGTGGTAGTTCCTTGGATTATGTAGGGATCGATCCACTAAAAGGTCATTCTCTCTCTTTCTTACCTTAGTGGTACGCCCATTAGGAATGACTTCGAGAAGGGGGCGTACATGAGTACTCTCTATTAGTAGCGTTCCACCAGCTAACACTTTAAGTTGCTCTCTCCCCTGAAAGATTGGGTCCTGGCTAGTACTATAGATCGTTGGTGTTACCCTCCAAAAGCAACCTCGCCAGATGGTCAGTGTGCGTGTATCCATCGTCAACCCTCCAGTCCGAGCTAGGGTTTTGACCCGGGCTCCAGAAGGTCACGCCAATTATGAACTTTGCACCGTTCCTACTGTAGGTTTTCATCCACGTTGAGTCTAGCCATAGCTTCGAGTAGAGCCCAGCCTCTCGCGTTAGTCAAGTGGCTACCCCACTCAATCCCACCAGTGCGCTTAATAGAAAATTCAGCATAGACGAGAACTGTTCTATCGGCGACCTGGGAGGGGCATTATAACTACTAGTACACTCCGTTGATCTTCTCTATTTATTTATTTATTTATTTATTTATTTATTTATTTATTTATTACATATAACTGTAGCGTAAGGACAATCCTTATAAATTACTACATTAGTAAAGATTAAGTATACAAAAATTCATTTACAGTAACTCTGTTAACCTTAAATCTAATATCTTAATACGTATTATATGCTAGTCTATATTATTTAGCAAGTTGGTGCATTCGTGTCGAAATCCACTCAGATTTCGGAGATTTTCAAGCTCAGAAGGTAGTTCATTCCAATAATTAATGCCCTGCACAAATAGGGTGCTTCTGTAATGGGAAGCGTTGAAACGTGGAAGAAGGAAATTATGGTTTCGGTTGCTTTGAAGCGGTTGAAGTTTATCGCTTAAGTATGTTGGCATTAGGGAATTTATAATTTTAAACATTGTTAAGCATGTCCTGAGTTTAAGAAAGACTTCAAATCGGCATCCAATCAGATTAGGTTGTAAGTGCGTAACATGTGAATAACGGTTTAGATTGTAAACAAAACGCACACAAGAGTTCAGAGCAATTTTCAATCTATCTAGCGAAAGCGCTGAAGCATTCAATAGAAAAACAGTATCATACATAAAATGGGGTAGAAGCAACGATTTAAATAGCTTAAGTTTAATCTGTTCAGGTAGTTAAAAAGAAGTAAGTCTAAGCAGTCGTAATCCGTTATATATTTTGGTACACTGTGCATTTACATGACTATTCCATTCCAAATCATTTTGCATCACGAATCCAAGATTATTGATCTTGTCAACTGTAAGAATCGACTAGCTCAGGGCTCCAATCTCAGGTTCGCCACCTACTTGCTTCGAGCGGACATCAACTACACCAAACGATAGGGAAACAAGAGCAGACCAACACAGGACATCCACGGACCTCTTCCAGTAAAAAAAATGGCACAGACACAACAATTTAGCTTAGACATCTATTTATTTCAACTTACATAAGGGGAAGGCATACTCGTTGCGGCCGTTCTGCTGCTGATGGGGCCCATGGTGGTACAGGCTGATGGAGGAGAGGGGAGGTCGGCTGGTGCTGGCAGGTCTATCGCCCTGATGGTACTGGGCGGCTTGGGCGAAGTTTTCAGGAGAAGCTACCCGGTGATGTTGAGGCTTGATCTGTCGTTGAAAACGCGGGGGTGGTTCGGGGAGGTTGAAACTCGACGTTCCCGGGCTCGCTCACGGCGCAGTGGCTCATAGGATGTTGGGTACTTGACCCTCACCGCCAAAACTGTGGCCAGTGCTGCACGCGGCGTGTGGGCTGGCAATTGGCGTCACGCGCAGGCACCACCAGCCCGGAACTCGCCGAATCCCGTTCACTTGTCCGTCCACGTGATGCGCTTCGGGGTTTTCTTCAGGGTTGTTGACTCGAAATGGACAACTTGGTCGTGGGCGCCGGGAGGCTTGAAAAGTGGCTTGGTTGTGGGTGTCCGGAGGTCTAAACGGTGGTCCAAAACGTGGGTATCGGGAAGCTTGATCCGTAGTCAGGCCGAAACACGACGTTCCCGGGCTCGCTCGCGGCGCAGTGGCGCATAGGATTTTGGGTACTTGACCCTCACCGCAAAGACTGTGGCCAGAGCTACTCGCGGCGTGTGGGCTGGCAATTGGCGTCACGCACAGGAACCACCAGCCCGGAACTCGCCGTATATCGTCTGCCTGATGTCCGTCCACGAGGTGTATCTCGGCGTGGCCGTGGGTACCAGGAGGTCCCAAATCCAATACGTCAAATGGCGTCCTCCGACTCGGACCTCGTACTCCGGTCCGCCCCTAATGGTCCACGCGTCCTAGGATAGTCTTCGGGGAACAGGCACTCACTCTATTCGGCTGTCCACGTTCTTCGGAACTTTGGTTTTTTTTTCTTCGGACGGAGCTAACAGCGATCCGCTTTGCTTCAAGGTTCACACACTTCTCCCCGTTCTTTTTCAATCCCATCATCTACCTTCCCTCCCTCTCTCTCACTCCTTTCCAACTCTCCCTCCTCCACTCCATCCGGCGAACCAGTGATGACAACCATAGAGAGTCAAAGTTGACGTAACGACGAGGGATTAGTATTTTATAGCATAGATGATTATTTACACGGAGAATATTTTATTTTTGATTTTCTGTTTAATTATTTATATAGTTGATATTTTAGGTTAATATTTACAAATATTTTGTGTGCCACAGCAAAATCTACTTTAATTTGGTGAAAAAACTAACCTACATATATTTAAAGAATAAGAAGAACTATCCCTAGCCTTACAACAAAAACCCCTGGACACCCTGTCCTGGGCTGCACACTTGTTTCCAAGCATTTGGTAACACAACGTAGAGTAAGGTGGGGCAAAAGTTCGACCCTAGTTGAAATTTTTTTTTTTTGAAAAAGTCGAAGCAAATAAAAATAAATGAATATCGTTTGGTGATTCTACCATCCATGAGCTAAAACTTTGCCGAACAAAGTTACGCCAAATGTCTTTTCAATTTTGAGTTACAACACCTTTTGTATGTGTGCGTCTTTTACGAACTCTTGCCCCACCACTGGGGCAAAAGTTCGAATCTAGTGTTTGTGGGATTTCGCTAACCGTAGCACACTATTTTGACACTTTGGTAATAGAAATAATTGAAACCAATTAATATTTGATGTTGGAACTGGAATACACTTTTAAGTTCGATCTGGATTTTACCCAAATCAGGGTTAAATTTACTACACCAAAAATTAGTAGTTTTCCGCCAAATTTAGATAAAACAACAATTTTTTTCAACTTTGATCGCATTTTCACACTAATTCCACCATTTTGTAGAGATAATATGTACATTTTACAAAATTTTAGGTTTTTACCTGAAGTTGCCACATGACTCGAACTTTTGCCCCACAATTCGAACTTTTGCCCCACTATGGGTAAAATATGATTTCCAAATCTTTTCTGCAAAAAGTTATACATGCTAAAGCATCTTCAAAATATACCTTGTTACGCCCCAAAATAAAAGACCGAGTTCAATTTCATTACAATTCCATTCCATGCGTTGGAAGGACCATCGCAAATTACATTTTTTTGTTCAAAAATCAACATTTTATCATAACTTTTCGAAACATTGATCAATTTTCATAACTTTTGGAGTGAAAGATTCTTTTTCAAAAAAGGTTTCGAACAAGTTTGACACCCGAAAGAAATAATTTGAATTGCGCTCAAAAACTTCAAAAGAAACTCTTGCCCCACTCGAACTTTTGCCCCACTTTACTCTATTCTAAGGTATCATTATCAAAATGAATTTGTGGTAGCCTGGAAGTTACACGATTTCTCGATATAAACATGACTTTAGTTTTGGACGCGTTAATCAGAAGCAAGTTACGTTCAGACCATCTCATTACTCTTGCCAAATCTGCGTTCACAAACTCGGCCATAACATGTAAAGGTAAATCCAAGGAGTGAAAATAAATTTGGACGTCGTCGTCAGCAAACAAATGAATGAAGCAGGATTTCAGTACATCAGGTACATCATTGATGAATAATGAAAAAAGTAAGGGTCCTAAAATGGAGCCTTGTGGGACACCAGAGGTAATGCTAACACTATTAGAGTAAACACCATTCAGGCCAAACATGTCTAAAGGTCCTATCTGCAGAAGAGAGGCTCTCTTTGGTTTCTCTCTCTTTCGTTAATATGTCAGCTGTTTATTTGTATTATGATTGTCTCCTTGCATTGAACGATGGTCAAAACAATCGTCTTTTGATTTGTACTGCAAAAGTAGTTGAAAAGTGTGCCATTACATTGTAATAATTGAAAGAGAAAGTGAGCAAAGAGAGCCTCTCAAATGCAGATAGGACCTATTGAAATGTTTGGCTTGCATTGGCAAACACTGATTGAGTACGATTGCGCAGATATGTCCGTACCAATCCAATAGCAGAACTAGAGAACTGGAAGATTGATGAAAGTTTACGTAACAATTTAGCATGGGAAACTTTATCGAAGGCCTTAGAAAAATCTATAAGCAGTAAAAAAGCAACCCCTCTTTTATCGATTGAAGCATGTATATCGTCATGAACTTTAAGGACGGCAGTTGTTGTACTGTGCCCACAGCGGAACCCAGATTGATAACGTGACAGCATGTCATGAGCTTGGATGTGTTATTGGATTTGGGATTTGAGATTTTTTTCGAATACCTTTGACAAGGCCGGAAGAATGCTGATTGGGCGAAGGTTATCAAGAGTGTTACTTCTAGACTTTTTCCGAATGGGAATGATCTTGACACATTTCCAAGCACGAGGATATTTTGAAGTTTCAATAAAAAATTGAATAAAAACGTTATCTTTGTAACTAGACAAGGTAGAACTAGTATGATAAATTTTAGGGGTATGTTGTCTAAGCCAACTGCATAAATGTAATGGATTTTATAGTAAAAATTGTATCTGCATCATCAACTGGAGAGAAACAAAATCCGTTATCATTACCTACAAATATGGAGTCGTTACTACTATCACTAAAGTTGGCTGCAAAAAAATCATTAATTTCGTCGCTAGAATGTTCCCATTTTTCTTGGTTGGTATAAGGTTTTATAGAATTAATTTGCTTTAGCTTTTTCCACATATTTTGACTAGAGTTAGAGGAACTGACGCGATAATCAACGTAATTGGACTTGGCGGCATTTATTAAGCTAGTAACTTTATTCCGTAATCTTCTGTACTCAGCATGATGATGAAAAGTCCTATCAGTCTTCCAAAGTCTATAGGTTATATCACGTTCAATCATAGCCTGCTGAATTTCAGGAGTGAACCATGGGTTGCGTTTTGGATTACAACGGCGAAGAGGAACGAAAACATCATGCAAATCTGATAGAATTGTATTGAACAAATCGATAACAACATCAGTGTCAGTTATGCTACGAAAAACGTCCCAATTTACAGAATCGATCGCATCTACGAGTGATGGATTATATACGCTATTGTAATCACGAAACATATACACACTATTGCATTCGATGCGGGAAATATTAAGTGATGCAAATAAGACATCATGCTTTGAAAACGCTGGGGCGGATACTTGATGAAGGTTGCTAACAAACTGAATATCAGACGTAAATACAAGATCTATTTGAGAACAACAACAGAAGACTTCGTGCGACGTAGAAATATTTCCTGGATCGGAAAACTACCGGTTGTACAGATTGCCGCTAGTTTGGCCTTACCCGCTACCCAGTTCCCATTATAGAGAGGGATGCGGTATGGGTCCGATAGTAGGGCGATGTCTGTACTTGACTCCTCCCCCCCCCCCCCCCCCCCACCATACTTACATAATTTAAATGCTTCGCCATATACTAGGAAATCGTTTTACTGATAGATGACATGCTTAAATGATTCACACTTTGTGTGTGGGACCTCAATATTTTTTGTATGAGTCGTCATGTTATGGAAATTGTTCACGTGCGCAGGACGAAAGTCTTCCAGCCCCTGACCTCCAAGAGATTGAGTTGGAGGTTGGCCGGATGAAAAACAACAAAGCCACTGGATCAGATGAACTACCAAGCGAGCTTCTAAAATACGGTGAAGAAGCTTTGGTGAGAGCACTACTCTGAGTCATTACCAAGATTTTGGAAAAGGAAGTATTACCGGAAGGTATCCCATCTACAAAAAAGGTGACAAGTTGGATTTGGGGGTACTATCGCGCGATCACACTACATACTAAGCGCAGCCTACAAGATATTCTTTCAAATTTTATGCAACCGTCTATCACCGATTTCAAGAGAGTTTGTGGGGCAATATCAGGCTGAATTCATGGGTGAGCGTGCTATAACGGAATAGATGTTCACCAGGTGTCGCAGAAATGCCGCGAATACAACGTGTCCACACATCACTTGTTCATCAATTTTAAATTGGCACAATCCATCGAGATCAGCTACGGCATATTAGGTATGCACGAATACGGATACTTGGATAAACTGACGTGATTGATCAAGGCAACGATGGATCGAGTGATGTGCGTAGTTCGGGTATCAGGGACACTCTCGAGTCCCTTCGTATCTCGTAGAGGGTTATGTCAAGGACAATGTCTTATGTCCTTACTGTTTAACTTTACACCCTCTAATAATAAGGAGAGCAAGTATAAAATGAGTGGTACGATCTTCACGAAGTCCGTTCAGCTGATTGGTTTCACCGATGATATTGATATTCCAGCTCGCAAATTCGAGACGATGGTGGAAACGTACATCGGACTGAAGAATGGCGCAAGGCGAATCGGAACGCGCTCGCCACCCTGAATCTATATTGTCGTTGATGAAGTCGAGGTGGCAAAAGAATTTGTAGTGACCGTCAGTGAGCTCACTGGTGACCGCCAAGAACGACACCAGCAGGAGAAATTCAGAAACGCATTGTGGCAGAAAATCGAGCTCACATACTTTGGACTCCGCAGAACTCTACGATCAAACAAAGTTCACCATCACACGAAGTTAACCATCTACAACGTTGATTAGACTGGTAGTTTGTAATGGGCAGGAAACATCGACTTTGCGTGCAGTGCAGAGGACCTACGACGGTGGTGTGCAGATGGAAGACGGAACGTGAAAAAGGCGAATGAACCACGAGCTGCATCATCTGTTAAGAAAACCAATCATCGTCCACACCGCGAAAATCGAGAGGCTTCGGTGGCAGGATATCGTATAACAACCCGATTAAAATGGCTGTAGAGAACAATCCGACTGGTACAAGGCGACGTGGTGCGCAGTGGAGGACGATAAGCGGACCCCCGCAGTGTGTGATTGGAGAATGTATGGAAATGTATAAACTGGACGTTCTCCAAGCCAAAAGTTGACGTCTCTCAGTTAAAGAGCAGTAGTTCTTCAAACCATATGTAGGACACTCATAAGATCATCCTAATTCTAGTTTTACATATTACCACTAGACTGAGTCAATGTTGTAGGGAAATATTAAAATTTGTTCAAATCAATCCAGAACAAAGCTTAGAAAAAGCGTTATATCCCGCCTCCCTTACATACGCCAGTGATCGTGATTTTGCCCTTTTTCTCCAACCAAATCCAACTAGATAATTGAGCACCCCTAACCGACAGTACACCAATCATTGCTATACGTACTTGTTGAAAACGGCTACCTGGTACCTAGCCGGTCCGGATCATTCAAGATTCTCTCCTCGTTTATATACAAACATAACTAGGTATTCGCCTGTTGCGTGAACAAACAGCACACGCGCACTTCTAGCCATTGAGAAAGCAAACATCGAGTGCACCATAAGCAGCCGATTAGAACCCTATAACTCAAGTAGCAAAATTGAACACCCGCCACGGCACCGGTTCCGACCAGAGAGTGAGAAAACGCACCGGCCGCAGCTCTGCTCTGCTCCGCCGTTAATCGATCCCCGTTTGCTCGCACAAGGGTGTTGGTGAGCGACCCCCTAAAAGGCAGGCAGGCACGCCGCAACACAGCTGATCGCGAGTAGCAGAATCAATGCGCGCCACGCCGCCGTCCGCCTGGTCGCGCCGGTAACGATCGCGATCACCGCTGAGTGCCGCGTCAGACAGTCTTTTGGCGTCGTCGCAGTTTGACCGAACGGAGAAGACACGCGCGAGACTTGATCCCGCGACCGACGAGGCGAGTAGCGAGTTTTTCAAGTGTTTTGTTGTGCCTGCTGCGAAGATCATCGATTTCAACGGCTTTTTTTTTTTTCGTGGGGACAGTGGAAAAGGGGAATCCCTTTCATTAGTGACATCACGACGCCGTTCAGGGAATCACTTTCCGGATGAGTTGAGATCAAATGGATCATAATCAATTTGAATTTCGTTGAATCGACTACGAAGGTGCCAATCGTGGGGAAGTGCATTCGCTAAGTGTTCTACGGCCAGGTGTAACGCGTGCTTATATCTCAAGTGCAGTATGCGGTTGTTCGAGGACGACATGTGCGATACTCAGCACGCGTGAAGTTCGTTTGGATCGGAAATTCTAGTGGAAGTGCGCTTATCTCCATTCAGCTCAGCTAACAAACAGCCAGAGCAAGCAAGGGCCAATGATTATCGGTGGATTAAGTGGTTCTCTCGATGCCCCCTCTCTCAATTGCTAAACAAAGAAAGTGCTCCTCTTGGCGTGTGAATTAGCTGCCAAATTGCGGCTTAAAGGTCAGCGAGTGTGTAGTGTTTGTGTGTGTTGTGAGATGATATGAGTGTTGCAACAACATCAGTGGATCCACTCAACAACCCCCGTGTAGTGAGCAATTTGGTAAAATTAATCTCAGCCCAGCGTTGCTCTACTGGTGCCTCCCCCACAATCTACCGGGTAATCATCAAAGGAAGCAGCAACAACAACGGCAGGCCAAGTGGCGGCCACGGGAAACTACCGCACCACTACGGCCACCAGAAAGATGTTGGACACTGGCAGGAAAAAGAGGTGAGAAATTGGGTGTTTTTTGTTTGTGAAGGAGGCATACATTGCCCGGTGGGTTGGTCTGCTCTTGTTGTTCGAGATGTACAAACCTGGGCCAACAAACGAACAATGCTGTTTTGGAAGTGGTGCGAAGTCTTCTTTCATTGGCAGAACCACTGTACTAAATGTATCATTGTGCATCCTCCGAGATGAGTATGAGAGCAATTTCAACTAATTAATTTGCGAGTATGTATATAACGATGGTCATCAAAAATAACATTGTTCTCCTTTGGCAAAGTATGAATGACTCGATCGAAAATACTGATGCGGAAAACGAAATTCATAAAAACAACTGTTCGGCTGCACGTGTGTCAGGATGCAAGTCATTGGAATATATTGTTTTCCCTCGGATCTAGTCGGTTTGTTTCATTCAAGAGTAAATATTGTGTAGCGCCGATTGCAGTGCACTATTCCAAGCTTGGTATTGGCGATAAGGCGTAGACTTTGAGGGATTTAGTTAGAACTAGCAAAAGGTTATTGCAACCATAACAAATTGCAAATGCTTCATAGAAAATCATAAAGCGCTCCATAAAGATTGAACATATGTTCCATGAAACTGTGCAATGTTACCCATGAATACTTGAAAACGTTCCATACTTTATAAAAAATGTACCGGTAAAACATAAAATTTTCTCATTAAAAATGAAATTTTACACCAAAATATAATACTGAAATGCTAAAATAAACACTTCTGAACTATCGAAGTCTACCTTATCGTGTGTTATTTTCAAGCGATTCGAAAGACGAGATATAAAATATTTATTGTTCTCTTCATATCTACAGATCTCTGAAACCAAGGCATGACGTTAGTTATATCATCAAATATCCTTAGGAATAGTTGTAACCCGGGTAGAGGTCAAGTACTGACGATCAAAACGTGCTATTGGTTTGATTGATATAAGAGATAAAAGTACTGAAAATAATAGCAAAAAATGTTCCTAGAACGTCTGACCAATAGCAAAATCTGCTATTTGAAGATCAACCGAATAGCAAGCTGCTATTGGTTAGCTCTCAAAAGAGCTAAATTTGTTATGATAATGTTGGTCGAGGAGTAAATTTTAGCTATTTATCAAACAAACCAATATCACTTTTTGATCTCCATATCAAAATATGCTTTTATTGAGTTTTCTTCTTCTGCTTGGGAAGAGACCTTCAAATAGACAAATTATACAATAAAAGCCTTGACTTAAAGCAGGCCATCCCAGCCAGCTACTCAGGAATATTGTCGAGAAATTTATTTCATCCTGGTCGATGTTATACCCAGTGTTGAAAAACTCATTTCGTCATATCTAAATTCAATCACCTACAGCCAGTGCTGAAAAATTCATTTCGTCATATCTAAATTCAACCACCTACAGCTCATTTTAGAAGCTGAACCTGAGAATATGGTATATGAAAAACTTGTGCGGCTAGACCAGTTCTGCAAGAAAGTCACGGAAAAACCGCTATTTTTCGAATACTTAAGGTAAATGTCACGGACTGCCTTTGGAAAATGCCAATGATATTCACGGTGAATATCAATTGGCATTTTCCAAAGGCAGTCCGTGACATTTACCTTAAGTATTCGAAAAATAGCGGTTTTTCCGTGACTTTCTTGCAGAACTGGTCTAGCCGCACAAGTTTTTCATATACCATATTCTCAAGTTCAGCTTCTAAAATGAGCTGTACTTGGTTGAATTTAGATATGATGGAATGAAATTTTGAGCACTGCCTACAGCTCATTTTAGAAGCTGAACCTGAGAATATGATATATGAAAAACTTGTGCAGCTAGACCAGTTCTACAAGAAAATTACGGAAAAATTGATATTTTTCAAATATTTAAGGTAAATGTCACGGACTACCTTCGAAAAATCCCAATGATATTCACGGTGAATATCATTTGGCATTTTTCGAAGGTAGTCCGAGACATTTACCTTAAAAATTCAAAAAATTGCAATTTTTCCGTGACTTTCCTACAGAATTGGTCTAGCCACACAAGTTTTTCATATACTATATTCTCAGGTTCAGCTTCTAAAATGAGCTGTAGGTGGTAGAATTTAGAAATGATGAAATGAATTTTTTGTAATTGCGTTGCGTTTTCCCCTACTTTTCACTCGCGGTTGTAATGTTAAAACGGCCTACTTTTCTTCACTAAAACAAAAGTGCCGAAAAGTACTACTTTTCGGCACTCTTAAGAGTGCTGAAAAGTAGGACTTTTCGGCACCTTTTCCAGAACCCAATTTACAATAACTTTCGAGGCTACCGTAGACACAGTTGGTACTTCTACATCCTCTGATGAGCTCGAATCTGAATCAGGACTATCCAGATTCCAGATTGATGGCACAAATGTCCCAAATGGAGGATAACGTGCCTCTGGAGCCGGCCTTCTGATACCTGATCATAGCCTACCTGATCAAACAAAAGCACCACGCTGACGCGCATGAATGCTGCCACGTGGTTCGTCTTGATCTTGATACATCTGCGTGTAGCAAGATTGTACCAAGGATTATACTGAATGGGTATTTTTTGCAATTACAAAAAACTTTGTATGCAACTCGTTGCAAAACTCGATTTTTTCAGCACTCGTCGTATTTATCCAACTCGGCAAGCCTCGTTGGATAAATGTACGACTCGTGCTGAAAAAATCATCATTTTGCAACTTGTTGCATAAATAACTATTTCAGCACTGGTTATACCTGTTAGCTTCTGTAGCTAATAGAAGTTTTGCGTGCGCAAATTACTCTAGTTTTTGTCACGGCTGTTCGAGCCCGTATGAAGTTGATCATCAATTAATATTAACTTCTTTTCACGATCAGCCGTGTAGTGTCGGTAGTGATTGTCTCAATTGACTATCAGAAGGCCGGCTCCAGAGGCACGTTATCCTCCATTTGGGACATTTGTGCCATCGCCAAAATAATAGCCTATTTCATCATCTACCTTAGGGAAAAGGAAGGAAATAAGGATAAGGATGGGGATAAGAACAGGTAGGGAAATAGGAAAAATACCCTGGAAGAGGGTACTAACGCATAGCTTCCCAAACTGTGGATCGCGACCCCCAGGGGGTCGCCGGCCATCTGAAGGGGAGTCGCCAGAAATAGTTTCACTTTATTGATATTGATTTAAGTATGGATTATATTTTCATTTTATGATATTTGTTAGCTGATGATGGTTACTTTAACCCTAAAGTACATATAGTCATAGCTAGGATATAGTAAAATTGCGTTTTTTTTTTTGTTTCGTGAAAAAGTTCAGCTTCTTTTTAGTATTTATGTTTACATTGTTCCCAGGTGGGTCGCGAAAAGTTAGACCAGTAGCTAAGGGGGTCGCCAACCAAAATAGTTTGGGAACCTATGTACTAACGCATAAGCGTACCACAATGGGTTCAAACAGCGCCCTGAATAGGGCACTTTAATAACGCATAAAGAGAAAGAGAGCCTATAGCTCTTTACCACAGCGGGTTAAGAACAACAGAATATCCTGAATATTCAGGTCTCTGAAGTCAGTTTCACTTAATAAGTGTTTACCGAATACTCGGAAACGCAGTTGCGCAAAAACTGAACAGTTACATATCAAATGATACGAAGTTCCATAATCGGATTCACAGCTATATAAATGAATCAGCTTGCTGAATATTCGCTATGTGATAGCTGAGTCGGCAGTGACCAGTCAATGCTTTGACCAGAATGCTGCAATTCTGCTTTGACAGATTTGTAAGATTCTTCGCCACCCTTGGAGATGGCTCAGTACAATACAATTTGGTTTGACGACATGACTCCAAATTTTCCAGTATTGTCTGTGTTGAGTAGCAGTCCAGGTGTGAATCTGAAGCTTTACCCAACACTTCGATATCGGAATAGCTGGCTCAGGGCCAATGAGGTCATGTGATGCTCCAGTGCGAGCTAACTCATTAGCCAATTCATTTCCAGCGATGGAAGAATGGCCAGGTACCCATACAAGGTGAACAGCGTTTGCTGAATTCAGCTCCTCGATTTGAGTTCGACAAGCGATAACTACCTTCGACCTAGAGTTGGCCGAAGCAAGTGTTTTAATAGCAGCCTGGCTATCTGAACAGAAGTATATTACTTTGCCCATTACGTGCTGCTGAAGTGTTGATTGCACTCCACACATAAGAGCAAAGATTTCGGCCTGAAAAACGGTGTAGTGTCTACCAAGTGAGTAAGACTGATACAGCCTTAGCTCTCGAGAATAAACACCAGCACCTGCTCGACCTTCGAGAAGGGAGCCATCAGCGTAACATACGATGCCGTCTGAAATACTTCTTTCCAGATAACCAGATGTCCACTCTTCCCGGGAAAGGAATTTCGTGGAAAATGTCCTATATGGAAAATTACAAGCAATTGTAAGATCACTTAGAGCAAGAACAATTTTGTCCCAATTCACCAAAAGTGAAAACAACGAGGTGTGTGTTGATGTGCGGTTCACAAGAGTTTCCTCTAGTAGACCGAGTCCCGTAACCGGTAAGTGCAAGAAAGTGCTTCTTGTTTGAGATGAATGTGTAGTGGGGCAACGTCAAAGGGAACTTCGAGCGCTGCTGTGGGAGTTGAAGAGAACGCTCTAGACATCGTCATTAAGCACATCCTTTGGAGATGGCCTAATTTTGATTGGACCGTTCTCACTTCGCCCTTTCACCACCACACAAGACATCCATAAGCCAATATTGGCTGAACCACAGTTGTGTAAATCCATTTGATATACTTGGGTTTTAGACCCCAAGTTGTACCATAGGTTCGTCGGCATTGCCCGAAGGCCATTTTTTTTTTCTGTTCGGATGAGCCACTGCGACCAGTATTTAGATCTTTTGTGGCAATACCCGTATCCTTAGTATTTAGCGCATGTCGTATTACTCCATTGTCATTGAGAGGCAATGGAGCATCGATTTCTCTACAGATCTAGTTTTGTTACCTAAGAGGTTCGAGAAATCTAATGTGACGAAAAAGTACCGTTTTCACAGGGAAATAAATCCCAGCGGAAGTGCGCCCTTAATCACACATAATCGATTCTATTTCTGAGAAAAACAAAACGGTAGAACTGATATTTGTATATGCAGCGGAACTCTGGCTTCATCCGTGTCTTGCTTCTAGTTTAGTCCCAGGACAACATTGAAAAACCCGGGGCTTTAGGCTAGTTGCAAAACGCTGTCAAATTAGAGCATTCGTTCGGTAATAAGAATTCACGTGAGTCCTTGTATCACCAGTACTTATCAGTCCTTAGTCTTTAACTATCCGTAAGGCAAAATAAATGCAATTTTAGAAACTATCACTAGTAACAAGGGCTTTGTACCATGAATCCTTATTACCAAAACGCATTACCCTAGCTTAACAAGCTGGATGTCACCAGGGTTCAGTTTGGTAGTTACGCAACCCAAAAGGGAGATCTACCCACGTTACGGGCTCCGTTAAAGATCGAGCATGTTTTAAACCCCCTCAACCATTCATCCCTCAGCACGGGTCGCCTGACACCTTGGATTGGGGTTCCCTGTTTGGTGGACTTTCACCCCCGGAACAGGAGGTCCGTAGCAGCCTTCCCAAAAGTACCGCATCATGATAGCATATTGAAGGCTGTCACACTCTTATTCCCATGACAGCCTTGTGAATGCATGCTTCATGACAGCCCACAGAATAAAACTCATGCGACCTACAACATCACTGTCGGGAACTGCTCACATCGTCTGCTTTCGCTGTGCGTTCGTTCGCCGATGACAACCTCGGCTCTCACCCAAACCGTCTCTCGTTGGCTGGACACGAAGTGACGAAAATCGCTGCGCTCGGCCCGAGCATTTTACTTCTGTTGAACGTGTCGAGTGCCACGCTTAAAATTTTCGATGCATTTCATGTATTATATATTTTTCAAATAGAGAATATGTACATGTAAGTCTGGTTCTAATAGAGTATTTTGCATAGCATTATTTTTATTGGCATGTGAAATGCACTGCCATGTTTTCAATATAAATGAGAGTTGAATCTCACATACGTGTTATATTTTAGCCAGATTACAATTTTGACAAACGCTGGCAAAAACTTCTTTCCGCCCCTGGGGCATCTTGTGAAAGGCAGATCATGTTTGTAAAAAAAATATTTATTGAGCACATATTTTGTGAATAACTTTTAGCGTTAAGCCATGTGCTCCCGTGACAGCCTATGACACCCTTTACGCGACAGCTGGCATGGTTAGCCGAAGATTGTCATCGCCATGCGGCCAACAATACTCACGACGTTTCCCACTCTGCTCGATACGACTCGAGTATGCACCTGTCAGGCAAGCAGCCGAAGCAGCGGCTGTTTCAATACATCTTTCGCTCATGCGTGTGCGTGCTGTTGGCGATACATTACTCACTGATGGTGTTGCACACGGTAACGAGAGATGGTCTGCACACATAAGAGAGTGTCGATTCAGCCTTGCGCGGGCTGTTGCGAGAAGGATGTACATTTGGAAAGCCTGGTCCGTAGTGCTATTCTAAGCCGGCAACTACACGGCCATATAAGCTTTCTTGATTCTGAACTCAATGTGAGGTGTCCAGGAAAGCTTGGAATCAAGAATGACTCCAACGTACTTTACCTGTTCAGTCACATTGATTTCAGAATCAAAGAGACGTAAAGGTCGAACACCATTACGGTTTCGCTTTTCGTGAAAAGAACAATAGATGTTTTACTCGGATTTACCGAAAGGCCATATTGGCGACACCAACCCTCAACTACCTGAAGGGCGTTTTGCATCAGGTCGAAAAGGGTGCTGATGCACATACCAACTAACAATGTTAGGTAGTCGTCGGCAAAACCATAAGTAAGAAAACCGCTATTATTGAGTTGCCTCAATAGCGTATCTGCTACGAGATTCCACAAAAGCGGTGATAAGACTCCCCCTTGGGGGCATCCACAAACACTCAATTTCCTAATCGCCGCTTGACGCAATGTCGAGAAGAGATGTCGGTTTTTGAGCATTTGGTGAATCCAATTGGAAATCATTGGAGATATACCATGACTTCGTGCGGCTTCCAATATGGCATCGAAAGGCACGTTGTCAAAGGCACCCTCGATATCCAAGAAAACACCCAGACAAGACTGCGTTTGAGCGAATGCTTTCTCGATATCGTAGAGCGCTATCGACTGAAAACTCTGTATAACCAGGGAAGTTTTTCGGCTTCGCAGTCATCAAACGCAATCAAACGACTAAATATCGTTCTTCATCCGACGTTTCGGTGTTTATTACACCTTCTTCAGGGAATTAGAACTTGCAATCGTTCTAATTCCCTGAAGAAGGTGTAATAAACACCGAAACGTCGGATGAAGAACGATATTTAGTCGTTTGATTGCGTTTGATGACTGCGAAGCCGAAAAACTTCCCTGGTTATTTCTCGATATCGTAAACAACCTTGTGTAAAAGAGTAACAGTGGACTTACCAGATTGGTAGGCATGTTGGTTCACATGAAGAGGCACGTTGGCCAGATGAACATCACGGATGTGATGATCCACAATGCGTTTTAAGCATTTCAGAAGAAAATAGGTCAAACTGATAGGTCTGAAATCCTTTGCTTCTTCATACGACGCACGACCCACTGTCCTGGCCACGTCCTTGCGACTGTTGAGGGAAGGGAAAGAATGATTAGTTGGACATCTAAGAACCATGTAGACAACTCTACGATCTCTCAGGCCTAGGTTTCACGGGAATTTGGGTGTTGTTAGTGGAACGATAGACTCCAAAGGATACGTTTGGTAAACGTTCAGAAACACAAAATATAATTTAATTATGTTGAGACAACTGCCTGCATAATTCATCTGGTAAGTTTTTCCATCTTCATCGCTGCAGAACTGGGTGGCCGAAAATCTGTAACGGAAAACTGTATTAACATAAATAAACTATTCGTGATAAGCTTGCAACGGTTACACATCCCTCCACAATTCCTGCAACATATGATAAACCTACCTGAATCCTTCTGAAACAATATACACTAAAACTAAACACACTAACTCCATCAAATCGTGTTCCTAAAATGTTTCTACAGGAGCCTGGCTGCATTTGTTAGGAAAATGCAAGATCAAAATTTATAGTGGTAGATCTTACGCCGTAACGCACCATCTCAAGGTGATCTACCCACGTTAAGGGTTGAAAATTGATAGATTACAGCAGCTATGTACAATAATTCGCTGCTTAGATTCCATTACTACAAAGAATAGAAATCTAAATACACTAGGGAATTGCAACTAAATTTCACCTTCTGAAACAAAAGCCCCTTTCAAACGTGAGCTTAGTATAACTCTCCGCAATGGCATCCCAGTAGTGCAATGTTTTCCAGATCCAATCTAGGTAGGTACTACTCACGATTTATTTCCCACCAGCCTTCAGCGCATCTGTCTAGCTTTGATAATGATCTCAACAATAATATCGCAATTAAAACGGCCCAAATTGCAAGAAGCACACCGACCGATTCCCGACTAGATGGACATTACAAAATTATAACAAGCTGTGTTATTTTGTTACAATAAATTTTTATAACAAGGGTTGTTATAAAACATGTACCGTTAGTAGTTAAAATAACAAAAATTCTAACAAAGTTCCCACAAGAAAAGAACAAAAATGTAATAACTTTTGTTATGAACATAACAAAAATATTACAAAATTTGTTCTATGAAATATGATAAAATTTAACAACATTATAACAAATTGTGTTATAATTCCTTGGCGGTTTTAGGGTAAAAACTAATTTTCTATACTCATTTTTGGGTAAATAATTTTAAGTGTGTTGTTCTATTTTTAGAACAAGTAGGAACATAAAAAAATAGTTTCCAGTACGTTATAAAATTTTTCGATCCGAACGGGATTCGAACCAAGACACCTACCATCGGTAGCAATCTGGCGCCTTTCCAGTTTCCTCATTCAAATCCTTGTTTGTCAGACGCACACGAGCGGAGTAGTATGACGTCACATTGAGCTCGTTGACGTATAATAGACTTGATTTGTCGTTAGTGATTTTGTTTTAATCTATCACAATTATATCATATGCAGATATGCTAACAACTGTAGATATAATTTAGTTATATTCCACATTTTTTTATTTTAAGCAATGAAATGGAATCTATCACATAAGGGGTCATCCATTAACCCCAATCCATTATCGTCACTTTTGGATGAGGCAGGGAGGGTTGAAAATTTCCAATTTTATCGTGACGTACTTAATAGATGCTCCCAAAGGTCGAAGCAAAATAGGTAGAATAAACAAATTCCATGTTATAATTATTTTGTTCCACTTTTGCTTTCTCCATGTTCAATAACATTCACTACTTCGTATACTTTTTGGCGAAATTAGAACATCAGTATTTACTGTTTTTGGTATTTATTGTAATCGATGTATAATGTTTTCGCGTGTAAAGATACGTCATTTGTATAAAATTCAACTCAAAAGTATTGGAAGGCATACAAAACGTAGTTCTATGTAACGGAAACATTGTTCGTGCGGTCGCAAATTGCAGCACATGTAACATCCGTCGTTTTAGATAGGATGACTTTGGGTATCAACAGGATTGTTCTCTTCGTCGGGTTTTATCGGCCAAATTGCCTGAAACATCCCGGTCAATCAATGAGAGATTTTCGATATCGATGGATGATATTGATTTGTATTGAATCGATGGCGAACACTATCGTCACATAAAGCACTATAAAGGAAGGTTAACTAAAGGAAAGGAAGGTCAAATAAAGCACTATAAACTAAGGTTAACAGAGAAGAAAGAAAAGCTACACACTTAAAACAGAATGCCGAAATCGGTTGTGCGAATCTCGGTTAAAGTTCATTTGCAGAAATCTCGGCTAAACCCTTGACGTTTAACGTTTGATGATAGCGGCACCCATGGGTGCTGCTTTGAACAAACTTGATTTTTTCTGATATCTCGGTTAAATTGCGATTGCCGAGCGCTCGGCTGCGCGAATCTCGGAAAAAGAATGGAAATTAGCTGAGCTCAACTGAGTGTGTAATGATCTGATGAAAGGGAAGATTGTCAATGTATTCTTGATTTGTTTCACACCAGACAAGACTTAACAAAACTAATCCAACATAATCTAGATTCTAGAAAATACCGTGCTGTTGCGTCAACAAGTTCTTCGCCACAGCTTCCAACAGAAAGTATGTTCTTTAAAACGCTACAAAGCACTGCTGGTTTGGGAAGAGTTTAGCAGATTATAACTAAATGATAATTCTGTTGCAGTTTTTTTTTTTAACAAATATGACGCCATCCCGAAATTACGCGTTGCTCAAGGGAGAGGGAAAAGTACAACCGAACGTTACGGTCCATACAAAAATCTTAGGACTTTCATACAAAAAAGCGTAACGGAAGAGGAGGAGCTTTTGACTCGAGTGGTCAGTATTACAAAAATGATCAAACTATTTCGCGTCAATATAAACAACCTAACACATTTTGAAATTATTTTGTTACAAAAAATGTAGCAAATACTACAATAAATATGTTACGATATTTTGTTATAGGCAATTATTTTGATATGCATAATGTAACAAATGCTGTTATATATCTGTTTGAATAAATAATACAAGTTTTGTTATAGTTTTGTTTTTAAAATAATAACAAATTTTGTTACAATTTTGTTATGGATTTTCACATATACGAATCCTTCCAACAAAATTATATCAAATTGTGTTATTTCTAACAACGGTTGTAATAATTTTGTTATAATCTTGTTAGGAGCTTCTGGTCGGGTTATCACAGGGGAAAAAATCTACAAAAACTAATCCAGTAGTATGACTTGAGCAATGCTCGGTGAGCATTCATCATTATAGCGTGCGTTTCCCCTCGACCAACGATCGTTTCCGTCTGCAAATCTGTCTGGTCGTTTCTGAATTTGACCTTTGCTCGCCTGTCTGGTCTGTTGTTCAACGGGAACTGCTCTTCAGCTAATACCTAATCTTTTTTTTATGGCTTCACCTAGAATGGAAGCCCACAGCCACGTTCTAGGTAAGCAATTATTTCCTCTTCATGTGAAACGTTCTCGTAACGTAGGGGAAAGATAAACGAAGAGAAAAACATTTCATTGATCGTAGTGCTCTAACACTTTCGTATTTTCTGGAATAACTACCCAAACGTGATACTTTGCAACCTTTCATGTATTTTGAGATGACGATGCATATACTGTTCCTAATTGTGTATCCGCTTGATTATGTACACTGCCGATCCGTTATTGATTGCTAAGTGATTGTGGTCATTTATGGGGCTATAATACTGTGTACGATGGGACTTCATAACAACCAAAATAAGCTCGACGCTAAGATGTTACGCTTTATTGCCTTTCGGAATACGACAACACCATCTGTCTTCCATCTGCATGTTAATCTCGCTCAGAACCTTGTCACTCGTGCCGCACACTGCATCTTCATTAACGTAGTTGGTGTTGAAAACGCACCGACTAAAACTGTGTCCGATCAAGAAAAGCCACATTTTCTAGGCACTGCAAAGGCAAGCTTTCCGGCATCTGACTAGATTTTAAATCGAGTTCCGACATATTCTCACATTTTTGCACAATGGGCAGATCGCACTGAAAGATAGTAAAATGATAATATTTTTTTATCGACATATGTTAAGCTTGATAAGGGAACTTAGCCTATTTTCGGAAACTCTATTCTTTACATCATTGGATGGTTTTAGAACCTGGTGAACTTAAAATTTTCCTAAAAACTACCTAATCTTTTTTTTATGGCTTCACCTAGAATGGAAGCCCACAGCCACGTTCTAGGTAAGCAATTATTTCCTCTTCATGTGAAACGTTCTCGTAACGTAGGGGAAAGATAAACGAAGAGAAAAACATTTCATTGATCGTAGTGCTCTAACACTTTCGTATTTTCTGGAATAACTACCCAAACGTGATACTTTGCAACCTTTCATGTATTTTGAGATGACGATGCATATACTGTTCCTAATTGTGTATCCGCTTGATTATGTACACTGCCGATCCGTTATTGATTGCTAAGTGATTGTGGTCATTTATGGGGCTGTGTACGATGGGACTTCATAACAACCAAAATAAGCTCGACGCTAAGATGTTACGCTTTATTGCCTTTCGGAATACGACAACACCATCTGTCTTCCATCTGCATGTTAATCTCGCTCAGAACCTTGTCACTCGTGCCGCACACTGCATCTTCATTAACGTAGTTGGTGTTGAAAACGCACCGACTAAAACTGTGTCCGATCAAGAAAAGCCACATTTTCTAGGCACTGCAAAGGCAAGCTTTCCGGCATCTGACTAGATTTTAAATCGAGTTCCGACATATTCTCACATTTTTGCACAATGGGCAGATCGCACTGAAAGATAGTAAAATGATAATATTTTTTTATCGACATATGTTAAGCTTGATAAGGGAACTTAGCCTATTTTCGGAAACTCTATTCTTTACATCATTGGATGGTTTTAGAACCTGGTGAACTTAAAATTTTCCTAAAAACTGTCTTAACAAATTGAAACCGACAAAACCCCCTTTTGACGGAGAGAACAAAACTATCGGAAATTTTGTTTTTGGCAATGAAGTGAGTAGTTTTATTATATTGTTTTGTATTTGGCAATGAAGTGAGTAGTTTTATTACTTACATTCTTCACTATTCTAGTGAAATTAAAAAAATATAGCGTTTGGATTTCAAAAGAAATGTATATTAAAGTATAAATTTAATTTTTCTGTCTTAGTTCTCGAAGCATTCCTAATTACTTGATATGAAGCAATTCATATTTTAAAATTTAACAAAATCGTTAGAAAGTCATTTGAAAGGTTGTAAAAGTCTGTTTTATGATTTGCTTGTTTTATGATTTTCATGTTTCGTGTTGTATGTATCATACTTAAAAACTACTTAACTACCGGCTATTTTATTTTTGATGTTTCCTTTTTTTCGTATTCTGCACGAATGGAAGTTTAATATTCTTCTTCTTCTTTTTCTTTTTCTTCTTCTTCTTCCTTTTCTTCTTCTTCTTCTTCTTCTTCTTCTTCTTCTTCTTTCTGGCACGTCCTTCCAATAGGAACTTAGCCTGCCTCTGTTCAACTTTGTGTTCTTTGAGCACTTTCACAGTTATTAATTGAAGGGCTTTCCTTACCTGCATGAACTTGTATATTGTGAGGCAAGCACAACGATACACTATGCCCAGGGAGTCAAGAAAATTTCCCCGACCGAATCAAACCCACCGTCTCCGGATTAGCGATCCACAGCCTTACCACGAGCTAGGCTAACTGGAAACCCAGTGATATACTTGTCTGTTTTATATGATCGTCAAACAAATCCTACTATTTCACGGACAGAAAAGCGTTCACATTGAAACTAAAATAACGTTTGTTGAATTTACGCATCAAAGTTCTTTTGAAAATATGTGAATTCTTATAGTTTCAAACAGATTTGCTAATTTAAAATCCATGTGAAATTCTGTTTGATTTAACAATCCAGTGTTTTATGGTGATTCTTGTGGAAACTAACATATTTCTGAGTGTATTTCTGTGTGGAATAGACTAAAGGTTTCTGCTCCCTAGTGGAGTGGAGACGCGCGATAGAATTTTCTTTTTGGCTAGTTTTTGCGTCGAAAAGTAGTCGGGTGTTAACGGCGGTTTGTGTATATTGATCCATTGTCAAATCATATCACCAACCATAGGTGACTCCCGGACTGACAATGTACCTTACCCTACTAACAAAAATTCCTTCCTGAGACAAGCGTGGAGATGCAGCGATTCGCGGTCTTTATAACAACGTTTGTCTTACTAACATTCCCTCCCATCCTCGATGACCGTAAGGACGTGGCCGGCGCCGTTATTGACCTTATTAAAGTTGAGAGCTCTCGAACTGTGTACATTGAGAATAGTAAGCTAGTCCCAAGCCCTATTCATTGGTTCCTTGTGCAATTTCGATTGCTCTGGTCAATCACGGAGTAGCAACTACGAATTGTGCGGTCATCTATGCTCATGCTCATGCTCATGCTCATTCTTGTGGAAACTAACATATTTCAACTTTGTTTCTGTGTCAATTTAACTGACGATTCCCTGGGCGTTGAATTGGATTGTAAAAACCACAATATTTAACATGAAATCAAGCAGAGTATTTTGATGCAAATTTTTTACTGATAAATCCCTTGATCACTTCTGTCAAACCAAGCAGGATATTGTTTTGCAAAGCAAAGGTTCTACTTTGCAAATGCTGGAAAAAGGATAATTTTCAAGTTATGTAAAGCTATTTTAAAACAAAAGGTTTAATTGACAATGACTTCTAATAGTGCGACATACAAGGTAAGGCATTTTAGAAAAGTTGTAAATTTGATTAATCAGAAGATTCCCTGATTTCTCTGTAAGAATCTTTTTTTCTTTTTTTTTTAATATAAAATAACAAAAACCCAGAGAAAAAAAAACAAGCATGTTGTTTTCCAATCAATATATTATTGAAAGTAAAAGAAAACTATTTTTGAAACTACCATAGTATTGTAGATGTCAAGCTTGACAACCCACGTCAAAAGCCTGAAACTATTGTTATTTCAATCAGATTTCCGATTGAGGATAAAAACGTTCATACAGGATTGTAAAAACAATCATAAATTCTCATTGCGGCCAAAACAATGTCAAATTCCTTTTGAATTTACGTCAAATATGGTTATTTTCACTGTAGATTTTTCTGCGTGTTGGAATTGTGCTCCTGAATTCGTCTACCAATCTAATAAAACAAATTTTTGGCCATTCTTGTGTCCCACTGTGTCACGATTTATTCCACATGTATCGATCCCATTAGCATCATTGCTGCATTATACACGACTTGCTGCTTGCGTTTCCGAGGCAAGTACCTACCACTCCACAGCACAAACAAAACGAATCAACTGCACGAGATCCAGTTTTGATTGCTTCTAATTTGCAAAAAAAAAAAATGTATTGCACACATCATGCGGTACCAGTTCAGGTGAACCCTCTTGACTTGGGTTGCAATCCAGCACGATAGCAGCTAGTATTCCTACTTTTGCATATTACCGTTGAATGCCACCCCCACTTCTGACTCCTACGCAACTGCAAAATAAAAACATTTTGTTGACGTCAGTTGAGTTGATTTATGCACAATAATCCATACTGTCGTTCATTGTTGATAATATTCTAATGGGAAATAGAGGAATTGAAGGAATCTGGAACTGATCTATAAACTATTTCTGAACCTCCCAATAGCACGCGTTTGATGGAAGAAATGAAAGGTGGAAATGCTGTAAATATCTTCGTTGTGGCTGTCTATTACCTTCTAGAAGAATAATAAGTCAGCGTATTACGTCAATCAGTGACAGGTATTTGACCATTGAAGGCCAATGACAATAAATTGGAATGCATTTTCTAAGTTTATTCATGAAGTGAAGGTGTCCTAACATGCATTACACATTTTGATACATAATACCTAGTTTGGTGAAATAGTTTTATCCTCGAACAACTATTCGTTAACTGTTTCATGCGGTAATCACTCTGCTAGCACTAAAACACGGTGTTAGACTGAAAAATCTTCTCATATTTAATTTCGGTAAAATTTTATCGTTTATGTATCTACCTAACTCTAACAAACTTCGCCAGCAATACCTTGATGAGGAGACTCAAAGGATAGAGGAATTATACAGGCAAGGTTACAGAATTTAATTGATTTGTAGTTAAATGATTGTGAGTATTCGGCTTCGTGATGCCTAGCGCGCCTGAGCCTATCAAATAAAGAAAGAAAAAAAATGTTAAATGTTTACCAAATTTTTCGAGTAAACATATTTAAAGGGCAAGATTTTGGTAAACTTTTACAGAAATTGGTGGTAATTATACACTTCCGATCAAAAGTTTGGGGTCACCCCCTCAAAAACATGTCATTTTTTAGGCCCATATCTTTGCCAATTCGCATCCGATTTCAAAACCCTAGGTCAAATTCAAAAGATAATAAGTCAAAGAAACTTTGAACATGATTTAAAAGAAACTTTTTCAAAAAATTTGGTATGTAAACTTAACCTAAAGTTGCCAAATTTTCTAAAAAGTGAATATAAACTTACGGCAGTGTCGCTGGAAATTGGGTCGACCAAATTTTAAGATGAGAGCGGTAATATAACCCATTTTCCATTAGCTTTCAACTGCTTTTTACAGAACTTAGCTAAAAATTCTAGAAAAAAAGTTATTAAGTAAATTAATCCTTGATGCCATCGACCAAAAGTTTGGGGTCACCTCTCAAAATGATGTATCGACCAAAAGTTTGGGGTCACTATCGTAAAACATGGAAAAGTGATTTGTTGATATCTTTGTCATCTTTCATTCAATTTTAATTCTTCTTGGCTTATTTGAAACACTACATGATACTTACTGCATAGACATTGAACCACACGTATTTATTAAAATTTACACACTAAAACTTAACGTAAAGTTGCCTCATTTTTTTAAATCTGATGAAATGTGTTAACTTTACATAACATTTTTATAAAGAAAAATCGTTGAATACGTAAAGTTGAAGACATCAAACGTAAATTTAGTTAATTATCTTTGATATGAGCCAACAAGAATTAAAATTGAAATATAGATGACAAAGATATCATCAAATCACTTTTCCATGTTTTACGAAAGTGACCCCAAACTTTTGACTGATACATCATATTGAGGGGTGACCCCAAACTTTTAGTCGTTGACATGAAGATTTAAATTACTTAAAAACTTTTTTTCTAGATTTTTTAGCTAAGTTCTGTAAAAAGCAGTTGAAAGCTAATGGAAAATGGGTTATATTACCGCTCTCATCTTAAAATTTGGTCGACCCATTTTCCAGCGATACTACCGTAAGTTTATATTCATTTTTTAGAAAATTTGGCGACTTAAGGTTAAGTTTACACACAAAATTTTTTGAAAAAGTTTATTTCAAATCATGTTCTAAGTTTCTTTAACTTATTATCTTTTGAATGAAACCTAGGGTTTTGAAATCGGACGCAAATTGGCGGAGATATGGGCCTAAATAAATGACATGTTTTTGAGGGGGTGACCCCAAACTTTTGATCGGGAGTGTAAGTTCGAATCATGGCACAAAATTACAGTATTTTATCATTTGTCGCTAGCGTTTCCCTAGGTCTACTTACAGAATGTGTTGGTTTTACTCAGAAAACAATACATTTCTGAAAAAAAAACTTGAGAATTAGAAGACACAGAATGTTGATTAATTGGCAAATTGAGAGATGAAATTCTGAAAAAATCGTATTCTGGTGGGATTTGAACCCACGAACCCACGTATTCTCTAGACAGGCGCTTTAACCAGTTAAACCACAGAACAGATAGCGGTTCTACGGAATAGAAAGCCAATAAGAAGCTTCAATTTAAATGGAAAATTAGTTGAAATAAAAAACATTAATTGCAAGTTACTAAAAACAATGCATATGAAGCTTTTTTTCCTCTTCTGTTGGGGAAATTAAGCCACTGCGTCCATCAAGCTGAACTTTTGTAGAATAATTAGTAGAGGAAGCTTATTAACATGGATGAGTAGAGGAGTTATTGTGAAATTCTTGCACAAATCAGTGTATGAGTTGCCATTAAGATTTTGGAAGAAGCTCTAATAGAACTACTTCTGGAATCGTTGTAGGACTTCGTGTTGGATTTTCAAAAGGAATTGCTGGAGTAATGTGGATACATCTTTTGAAGAGTTCGAGAGGAAATCTTTAGGATCATTTCTAGAAGAATTTACTTCAGGAATTACTTGTGGAATGCAGCGAATCTCTGGAGGAATTTCTTGACAAATCCTTAGAATAATTCATGATGAATTGCCTTGGAAATCCTTTGTAATATCTTTGGAAGATACTCTCTGGATAAATCTGGAATTCTTGGAAAATTCTGAGGAAAACTTTGAGAGATTAGATCCTGAGGAAAACTTTGAGAGATTAAAAAAATCAGAGTAAGTAGTTTATAAAGAATTATCTGATTATTTATCCGGGATAAATCCTCAAAGACGAACGGGAGGAACACTTGAAGGAATTCCGGGATTCTTCTTATTCTTCTTTATGGCTCTACATTCTCACTGGAACTAGCCCTGCCTCGCTTCAACTTAGTGTTCTTTGAGCACTTCCACAGTTATTAATTGAAGAGCTTTCTTTGCCTGCCATATTGCATGAATTTGTATATTGTGAGGCAAGTATGGCCAGGAAGTCGAGAAATTTTCCCGACCAGAACGGGAATCGAACCCGCCGTTTCCGGATTGGCGATTCATATCTTTACCCACTAGGCTAACTGGAGACAATTCCGGGATTGAATCTCTTGAATAAAATCCATAAGACATCTCTAGAAGAGCTCCGGAAGACATTCTTAGAATTCTGCAGATAATTCCAAACAGAATTCTAGAGATGTCTCTGAAGAACTCCTAAATTTATGGGAGGAAATTTCTGGAAAATTACCGGGAAAAATCCCCGGAAAAATACCGAGATACATCAGATTCCTGTATATTTCCAGGAAAAACACCTCGAATATTCATTGGAAAAAATCCCGAAGGGATACTTGAAAGATTTCCGGAAAAAGATTATGGAAAAGTTTTGGGGAAAATACTAAAAAATTTCTTTTCAAAAATGAAAAAACTTTGAAGTTTTACGGATGCAATAGCTGTAGGAATCCTTGTAAGACTTCTTCGAGTTTTGATCCAAGGAAAAGTACCGTAAGGAATCCTTGAAAGGATTCTTGATGGAATGTCCATGAGGATTCTGAGAGAAATCACGGGAATAAGCTCAAGAGAGGAGCTTCTTGTTAAAGTTCTGGAAAGAATTTTAGAAAGAATTTTGGGAAAAATCCCTGAAATACTTCTGGAACAAATATCCAGAAGAATTCCAAAACAAATCTAAAATATTCTGAAGAACGTTGCAAGAAATCCATAGATGAAATCTGAAATAATTAACAAGGAGAATTCCCAGAATAATCCTTGAAAGTTTTCCCATTTTAATTTTTTGGTAATATTCCAGAAGATTTCACTAAACAATTCTAGAAACATTGAAAAAACTCTGGAAGAGTTCCGAAAGAGCTCCTAGGTGCTAACTATGAGAAATCTTTGGGAGAATTCCAGAATTTTCAACTAAAATTCTTGGAGAAATCGCTAGGAGAACTCCTTTGGAAATTTTCGATTACATATGCTTGAAGTACTCCGGTAGGAATTTCTCGAAAAAAATATCCTTGATAAAGTCCGGTATAGAATCTCTAAAAAAAATCGGAAGAAATTTATGCAGAAAAAATACCGGGAAAGATTTGCGAAAATAATCCCTAAGAGAATTCCTAGAAGAGAAATTGTCATTAAAAAACATAAAGAAATCCGGAGAGAATCCTTTGAGAAGCCCGAAAGATATACCTGGTTTGAATCTCCGGAATTAAATGCATAAGGATTTCCTAGAAGAATTCCGGAAGGCATACTTAAAAAATCATTGAAAGCGTTTTGGAAAAAAAATATGGAAACAAATTTCTAAAAAAAAAATACTGGAAGAGATCCTGCTAAGATTTCCAAGAGTTTTCCCTAAAAAAACGAGACAAATACCTGAACGAATTCCCAGAGGAATCAAAATAAAGATTTTTCGGATTGAAAATCTGGAAAAATTTCCGGAAGGATCCCTGGAGATGTTTCAGCAATATTTTCGGGAGGTAACTCTGGAATCTTGTAGGAGTTTTGGCTCCCATAGAAGGGAAAATTTTGGGAGGAAATCTTTGGAAAGCTATGATTCCGGGGGCAAATTTTCCACATAAATACTGGAAGAATCTTCAAGGGAATTCCGAGATTAATGTCTGAAAAAGTTCTGGGGGGAAATTTTACAAGACTTCCAAGGAATAATCATCAAACAGATCGGAGTTAAATGTCTGGAAGAATCCCGAGAGAAATCCATGGAAGAATTCCGTATGCATTTTTGTAATGATTTCGGAATGAGCCCCTGGATGTTTTTCATGAAAAATTTCTGAAGAATTTCGGGAAGAATTATTGGCAGAATGCTAAGGAGGAGTCTTAGAAAAATCTTAAAAATCCTTGAGCTATTTCGAGAAAAATATTTACATTTTTCCGGGAGAATCTCTTAAATAATTTTGAGAAACCAGCTAGTAGATTTAATACAATGATAAATGCCCAAAAAATAGTGGAAAAAATAAAGGAAGCATTAATTGTAGTCTCTGTGGGAATTTCAGGATGTATCTATAGAGGAATTCTTCTAGAAAGACCCGAACGAATTTGCGATGGTTTACATAGAAGAAAATCTGGGAAAATCCATAAAAATCAGGATGCAATGATTGAAAGAATTGTGGAAAGAAATCCTTAGCTAAAATCCAAAAGAAATACCCGAACAATACGGGAAAATACCTGAAAGAACTAACTGGTATAACTCCAATAAAAATTCATGGAAAATTGCGAGGAGCGTCCCAGAGAGAATGGTGAGAGGTTCCTGGGAACAATCAGCGAAAAAAACAAGGACAATTTTTTTGTCAAAGTTCCAGGAAGTATCACTAAAGGTCAAATTTTGGTCATACAATTTTTTTATAACTTTAGACTGCGTACACCAAAATAGCTGATTTTTTTACCAGTAATTGTATGTAGCTTATACTATAAATTTTTCATCAAAATCGGTTGAGTATTTGCGGAGATATTGTTGAACCCTGAGATCTGCAATTTTAAAGTTTTGTACAAAGAGGATTCAAAAATAAGAACACATTTTTACTGTTTTATTGATATAGCCAGAAAAAATAACCGATTTTAATGAAAATTTTTCTGTTTGTAATGTATGCATGTCAAAATGTTGTGTAAAAATTTCATTCAATTTTATCTAGCCGTTACAAAGTTATATTTTCTTAAGTGGCACCCGGTCATTTTTTTTTTCATATTGAAACTGCTACAACTTTGCAAGTATTCATACAAAATGGCTCAAAATTTTACTAAGAACATACTTTTATAATAGTATTATACTGTAAAATTTTCATAAGAATAGGAGCAGTATTGGTAGTTTTATAATCAAAACTGTGCTTTACTGTCCTTAAATTGCCAAAAATTTGCTATGGAGCGCTTTGTACAAAATTTTAAAAAGGCAGGTTTTATCTATATATCAACCAATACTTGGTGGATTTTGATGAAAATTTTATGACATAAGCTACATACAGGGTGTTAGGTTCCTGAGTGCAAACTTTTTAAAGGATGATAGAGGACCATAAATGAGGAAAAAAATTGTTCTACGCATATGGTCAAATCTCAACCGTTACGTAGTTATTGAACTCCCCATGTTTTTGACTCTTATTGCCTTAACTGGCTCTAACTTTAAAATGGTCAAACTTAACGCAGTTTTTTCACCCTTATTCGAAAGAATATTGAATTTTTATCAAATGGTATCTTTGAACCGATTGGTTTAGTTAAATAACTTAGTTTTCTAGAGAAAACAGCTTGAAAGTTGTGTGTTTTAATTTGTTTTTGTTAACTATCTTTGAAAAATGCGTAATAATTTAAAATTCTTTCTTTAGCAAAGTTGTGACCCCTGTTCCACTGTACAGTTCGTTCTTTGACATCAAACTTCTATCTCTTATCGTTTTCTTGCAATTTCGATTTAAACGTCGCATTTCAGATCATAAATTTGCAATCGTCATGGTAAGCACTTTTTTGCTCACTGTGCCGCACATTTAAATCAAAATTGCAAGAAAACGATAAGAGTCAGAAGTTTGGCGTCAAAGAACGAATTGTAGAGTGGAATAGGGGCCACAACTTTGCCAAAGAAAGAATTTTAATTTATTACGCATGTTTCAAAGATAATTGACATAAACAAATTAAAACACGCTATTTTTAGCTATTTTGCTCTAGAAAACTAAGTTATTTAACTAAACCAATCGATTCAAAGATGCCATTTGATAGAAAATTCAATAATCTTTCGAATAAGGGTAAAAAAACTGCGTTAAGTTTGACCATTTTAAAGTTATAGCAAGATAAGGCAATAAGAGTCAAAAACATGGAGAGTTCAATAACTACGTAACGGTTGAGATTTGACCATATGCGCAGAACAATTTTTTTCACCATTCATGGTCCACTATCACCCTTTAAAAAGTTTGCACTCATGAACCTAACACCCTGTATAATGTACCTAGGGATGTAGTACCGGTAGTACCGGTACCGAAAATACCGGTATTACCGACCAATTTTTGGTATCGAAATACCGGTACTGACTGAACCTTGGTACCGGTACTTTCGGTACCGTAAAATCTCTCTTAAAATGCTGAAATCCGGTCAATAATATAGCCAATATGCAATGGAAATAAACGAAAACATTTAAAACCAAGTACTTTGACAAACGAACATATCATATATGCAATATTTCTGCAAATCCAGGGTATCATTGTAATGATTGGTTTAATCAACGATGAATTTTGGAAAAACATTTACTAGCTTAGAATTAGAGTTTCTTGTTATTTCTTCAGTTTTTAGAATCACTTTTATCCTTCTTTGATGATGCTTTATGAAGGAAAAATCAGTGAAATATTATACTAGGGGCAGGCTTGTCCACATTTACATCCCCTAAACCATCGTATTTATTCAATCTTTCTATCTTGCCTGATAGAAGGATGTTGAAATATCCTAAATGTCATTTCGAACTGTCAAAAAATCGCACCGCAGTGCCACACTGTGCGCGCAAAGAGAATTTCACCCAGGTGAATTCACCCCAGTGAATTTCTCTTTGCACGCTCAGTGCGGCACTGCGGTGCGATTTTTTGACAGTTCGAAATGACATTTAAAATATTAAAACATCCTTCTATCAGGTAAAATAGGAAGATTGGATAAATACGATGGTTTTGGTGGTGTAAATCAAAAGAGTAGAATTTTCATGCGTTCAGTGCGGACAAGCCTGACTAGGGGTACTCACTAAACAGATTAAATTGCTGCGTAAGCCATAATTTTCTGCTTATTTGAAATGTTTCATGATTTTTCGAATGAAATAATCAAAGATTGCCTTGGTGATCGCGACGTTAAATCAGTTTTAACCCCCTTACTGTCTTTACCTTGCAGCTGATTTTGGCACATATAAGGATACTGCATGTGAAACTGCGCAGAAGCTAAAAATAGCTCCAAAACGCTTTCATACAACACACTTCTTTCTATACTTTTTGTTTATTTTGTATTTTTTTGTTAGCTTTTATGACATCTCTGAGAACCGGAATTCACAAATGCCTGGTAAATTGTATATTTTCTGTGAAAAATACATTATTCTTCATTTGAATGGAAAATTTCCAGTACCGGTATTTTACCGGTATTACCGGTACTGTAAGCCCCAGTACCGAAATACCGGTACTCACCGAAAGTGGTCGGTACTGCGACCCCTAAATGTACCATTACTGGTCTAAAAATAAGCTGTTTTGCTGTACGCAGTCCAAAGTTATGAAAAAAATGGTGTTACCAAATTTTGACCACCACCCTTTAGAACATTTTTTTTAACCTGGAAGATTTCTAGGATGAATGAATGGGATGAATGACATGAATGAATGGGATGAATGAATGGTACTAGGAATAATTTAAGAAAAAAAAATCCGGGAAAAATTCTGAAAAAATCAATGTAAAATTCCGGGATCAATTTATAAAAACAAAAATACAAGAAGGAATATTGTTTTTGTGTGGGTAATTTGGGGATATATTTCTGGGAAGCATATGTGAACTCCGTAAATAATCGCATGCAATATTTATGGGAAGAAGCTCGTCAGGAAATTTAAGGATAATTCTGGCAAGAATTCCAAAAGAACTCCGAGAAAATCCTTGAAAGAATTCCGGAAAAAATTCTTAGAAAAAAATCCGAGAAAAATCTTGGTACTTTTTTCGAGTAAGATTTTTTTTTTGCTAAATGCCCCTGATTATCTTTCCTACACTGCTGGACCACCTCTGACTTTGACGACGACCTTGAGTTGAGGTCGAAATACTTACGCATCGTCATCGATCATAGAATGCAAATGTTAATTATGTTAATTAAATGGAACAGTATCACTGAATCAAAATTCAACCATCGCGCAACAATAACGACAATGTCGCAACCTGAATTTGTTGCGACATTCTACCCAATGAGACATAGGTTTGTCCCAACTTGAACAGAATAGGACAAAGATCGTGCACCACTAGATTAGAGATTTTTAGGCCATTCATTGTGATTTTCGAGCGGTAACTTCGAGTCGGTAAGGCATCGTACACAAATTACGTAATGCTATAGGGGGAGGGGGGAGTCCTGCGTTGCGTTACGATCCATACAAAAAAAATAGGTTTTCGTACAAAAAGCGTTACATAGGGGGGAGGGGGTCAGAGATGGCCGATTTTAGCGTTACGTAATTTATGTACCATGCCTAAACACTGCAACGCTGCTGAAGATGTATCATCTAAAAGTTTCGATTTTGAGTTAGTAATAATTATTCACGAGTTGAAAAGTACGCAACAAATTCAGCTTCCGTTTTGTCTGCAGAAAAAAAAATCGAGATCATGTCATTATCTGTTACCAGTTGGGATACAGAGTAATCGCCGCGTCTCCTTTGTTGCTTGTTTAGTGCCTCTTTTGTCTGACAATTCTCTTCACTGAACAGTACACGCTATGTCCAAAGGGAAGTATTATGGAAAGTGAATGTACCTCAAATTTTACTCGCTAGAACTGTATTTTTGGACCTCTAGATTCAGAATATGTGTGATTTAAAATAATCCATCTTGGGTTTTTTTTCCATACATTTTATATGGGATGAAATTAACCTTAAAATGACTTTTTTCGCCATTTGTATGGGAAAATAGGTAAAAAATCAAAAAAATCAAAAAACCCAAGATGAAATATTTTAAACCGCACAGATTCTGACACTATAGGTCCTAACCTACGATCCTATGGAATAACATTTTAAGTACATTCGTTTTTCATAATACTTCCCTTTGGACATAGCGTGCAGTATTTAACTCAATTTCCTTATTCTTAAAGCAATACCCAACTAGAAAATTGTAACAAAAATATGACATAATTATAACAAACAATGATAGTTATAACTCATTGTGGTATGATCATGTTAAAGATTATTGATGTTTTCAAAATGGTATAACTAAATTATATCACATTTTGTTATAAATGTTGTTTGATAACTCATTTGTTTTATTGTATCGAGCCTTCGACATTCAGAAAGTAATGTTACAAAATTGTATTAAATTTCGATAGAAATTAGTAATCTTGAGGTTAAAATTCATACCACATTTTGATATAATTTTGATGTACTTATTACAAAATTAGTTATTATCTTGATTAGGCCAGTGTACTTTTTTTTTACCAATTTTTGTTATTTAACATCATCATGCATCTAGTTAATAACATAATAAGTTTTAGAAAAATACCATAACATCATAACACAATATGATGCAATCTAGATATAATATTCTAGTCGGGTATGCTTCGCATCAATAACATTTGCACAAAAAGTAAGCATATCGTTCCGACCCATGGTTTCCTTGTTGAATAACAAGATCGCCGTTTTGCCTTCTCGTGCTTCGGTGGATTCGTTTCTCTTCTGCGCTTGCCATCTTGTAAGTTCATGCTATGCGATGTGTCATATCAATTTCTTACCAGCAAACAAATGGCGATCCCAGAAATTTCTCATACAAACATTTGCATTTTAACCCTCGAGCAGTCGCGTCTTCGACTACCTGCAACGGCATTACGTTCACGCCGTGTAAAACAAGCGTGTATTTTGCATGGTGCGTGTACTCAGTACACGACGCGACCGCTCCCGGGTTAACCATTTTATGCCTTAACTATTAGTTAGCTTTTCAAAAAAAAAACAAAAATGCTGCTACCACTAGTTTACGACCCTATCAACCCCAATTTACATCCCCGGAAGAGCAAATGTCAGTCAGCACAGCCGTTATCGCCAACACTGCCGGCGTTGATTTTACGACGAGTGATACCGAATGTAAGCCAACAACGGGCTAAACCATTTTGCAGCATCATTCTCAGCATATCGCAAATAATTTTCACGATGAATAAATTAACTGGTTTAATTATTCCGTGCATATGCATGGTTCTGTTAACAGGGCAAACTTTTTCCCCCGGGGGGCGTCGTCTGCCGGCCGACTGATGACGAGCCCCCGCCTGTGGACGTGATGGTTCCCTTTCGATGAACTGTGGCAAACGGAACGGTATGGGCACGGGCAGTCCACGGTGTTTTGGTTGTGTGTATGTACATACGTTCAAAAATTTATAGGAACAAGCGGGTGGATGAGTTCACGGCCAACAAAACAAAAAATTGCCAACTTTACCTGCAGCAGTAACTCGTTCGATGTGCCAGCAGCTCACATATGCTTCCCTTCGGCGCTCGAGATATCCTCCTACAAATTTGCCATTCGTCGTGTTTTTGGGCATCCGTCCAACCGCACGAGACTATGACCTGTACGATGGTGACAATAAATTTTTCAAACCATCCGTTGCACTCAGAGCTAGCCCAACAGTGAAGGTGTGAGGAGGGGTAACTTAGAATATTTCAACGTTTAAATTTCATTCTCTTGAAATATATTTTTAAAAGAGACAATTGTAGAGAATGTTCACGATGGGATACTTAAACTATCAACAATGTCTACTGTATAATTTAAGTTCAATTTGGGTATTCAATTTATGTTTCAAAACTACACAATAGCATGGAACGAGCTCACAAAATGACTTAATGTTTGTAAACCTGCTTTCAATAACTCTATTCGAACTACACTTGAAAAACAGCCTTTTTAACAAGGAAGTTTTCTAACGGTTCGACACTCATAACCACTTGATACACCAATGGACAGGTTCCTCTCCAGTTCATGATTCAGTTTTCCCTCGCGCGGTCAAACAGGTTGCCCTCGAAACATTAATCGAAAGATAACGGCGACATATTTAGATAGGGAAAAGTCAGTCACGAGGACGGACGGTCGTTGGACGAGCAAGCAGCGCAACCGATTTGACGGCAATCTCCAGAAAATCGAAAGTCAAGTACCCCCTTACGAGTGGCCGATCAGGTTTGGATGCGTAGAAGTATTACGTCACGCTGTAGTGGATGAATCGATATGTACAAAACTTAACAGAAATCCCATACAAAAAGGATGGCATATCCTTTCTTATTGAAAACACAATCAATTTTGCGTAACGTAATTAAACGACGTCCCTTTTCTGAAATGCGCCGTTCTACTTAGGTACCGTCTGCAAGTTGGGGTCTACCTTACTCGACATGTAGTACCGTCGTCATATCCCGAGAGAAACGGAACGAACCGGTAGCTAATCCGCTGCACCATAATACCTCTCCTCGCGTCATTCACGTTAACAAACAAACAGCAGCCAAATAGCCGTTGTTAGATGAAACACGTTCTAAGTGTTGACCCTCGCCCTCGGCTTACCGGTGGTGATAGTGGTGACGGTCGGTGATGGTGACTGGCTGCAGTAGCAGCCACAGCAGCATTTGCCTAATGCAGGTACCTATCAACGCTCGTTTTAATGAAATTTATTTTAGTACCCTCGAAACCGAAACTTGAATTCATACTCCCGTCCCTACTAGCGCTAAGTGCAGAACATGGTACTGGCACGCAATGGATGTTGTATGTACGTACCTTACGTGGTACATGTATGCCATGGGAGAAAGACAACGCGGTCAGCTGGACGCAGTCGCACAGTGGGACCATTCTGAAAAAAGACGATCAAAACCTCTAAGAGCCATTAGATGACATTTTAGCATATAGGTGTCTTTGGAAGATATGTTCAGAGAAATCTTCTCTATATTTGTGCATATTCACTGTATGGTAAAACTGTAAGGTGAACCCGAGCAAAAAAAAATTTTTTCAAAATATTTTTTTAGAGGGTAGATGTCTTCAGCAAAGTTGTAGAACAAGCAATTTCAAGTAACTTTGTTGAATACATCATATAGCTTGGACTTCATTTTTTGGGAGAAAATATGAAAGTTTTAAAACACAACCTCAAAATCAGTTTTTTGAATTTTTCCATGATTATATCGTAAAATTTTAACGTGATACGTTCTACAAGTTTGTAGGTACTACTAAAATACACTATCTTGCCGAAGACACCAACCCTGTAAAATTGATAATTGCTCCAATAAACCAAGTTTTTTGAAAATTTTTCACTATTTTCACTATTGAATATTTTTTGAATAGGCACTTTTTGGCAGCCGTGCTGTCAAAATTTCAATGCTTCATTTTGTCCAGAATAGACCAAAATTGACTTAACAATCGGGTCTGATAAGGCACTTTGATATTTGATGGTATTTTAATAGTCATTTTCAAAGAAAATATTCCCAAATCTCATACAACTTTTCGATATTATTTTTAGTTCATCCGAGTAGTAATTCTGAATAAGAAAAACAAGTTAAATAAATGCAGGCTATTTCAATTGGTAGTGTTTTTATTTTTTAACTAAAAATTTTTAATGATGGAAAAGCCCCTTTGAGTGATTTCCTCAACTACGAAATTATTCTCAAAAAGGCACAAAACCTTTTTATCTTTTCAAAAAAATCGTTATAATATAAACTTAAAACTAATGGCTACTCTGCAAAAGTATCCATAATCGAGCCTTGATCTTGATGCGGATTTGTCAAGGTATGAACCAAGGTAGCATGTCTACGACGAAGGAATTTTGAACATCAAGGACAAGAATCGCCCTATAAACGGAGGCAGTTCTTGAAAACTGGAAAAATAAATTTTAAAGAGTATCAAACAGCATAACCAATTTCAATAGAATATAAAGAATTTTCATCATGACGAAACATTTACAGCCTAGAATATCTCTAACAGATACAGGTTATTTCAATCTGGGTTAACAATGTTTCACTCGTTTTATTTTATTTTTAATTTTTAACACACAACTTTTAGAGGCGTTCATTATATTTTCGCCTTTTTAATTGTTTTAACCGAAATTGTAATGTTAACATAGCAAACGAAAACAAAAATGTAAACATTATTATAGTTGTTTGATTAATGCATATATTTTAACTTAAACAAAGAGAATTGCAATAAAAAAATAGATGATAAACACGGTTTTTAATGGGTGTTAAAAATTCATCTAAAAATTTAAAAAGCAATATTTTTTGTCGGGTATTGAATGAAAAGTCAACCACAGTGTAAGAAATGTAGACTATTTCAACAAGAATACTATTTGGATTAACTAGTAATAATGTCGAAAAGTTTTCGTGAGTTTTCAGTTTGTATTGAATGATTTGTATGAAATTTACGAGTATTTTCTTTGAAAAATTACTATTAAAACAGCATCAGAAATCAAAGTGCCTTATCAGACCCGATTGTTAAGTCACATTTGGTCTATTCTGGACATAATAAAGCATTGAAATTTTGATAGCACGGCTGCCAAAAAGTGCCTATTCAAAAAATATTCAATAGTGAAAATAGTGAAAAATTTTCAAAAAAATTGGTTTCGTGGAGCAATTATCAATTTTACAGGGTTGGTGTCTTCGGCAAGATAGTGTATTTTAGTAGTACCTACAAACTTGTAGAACATATCACGTTAACATTTTACGATATAATCATGGAAAAGTTCAAAAAACTGATTTTGAGGTTGTGTTTTAAAACTTTCATATTTTCTCCCCAAAAATGAAGTCCAAGTTATATGGTTTCTTCAACAAATATACTTGAAATTACATGTTCTACAACTTTGCTGAAGACATCTACCCTCTAAAAAAATATTTTGAAAAAATATTTTTTTGCTCGGGTTCACCTTACAGTTTTACCATACAGTGAATATGCACAAAAATAGAGAAGATTTCTCTGAACATATTTTCCAAAGACACCTACATGCTAAAATGTCATCTAATGGCTCTTAGAGGTTTCGATCGTCTTTTTTCAGAATGGTCCCACTGTGAGTCGTTGTTGTGCATAATGAGTGAGTGACCTACCGAAGCCGGTCGCCGGCCGCAGCTATGGGTTTATGGTCAAATGCATGTTTCTGAACGCGTGCGGCGCAATGCAAGGGGCTGAACCTACGGCTACATACCTCCTATGTGATGTTGATCAGCTGATGCCGCGTATGAATGCGCGCACCTCCGACTCATCGCACACGCTGCTGGCTGATCGTAAACAATGTGGGGTTGTTCAGAAGGTAGATACGATTTATGAATGTTTGCCAGAAAATTTAACTATTGTCTGCTGAACAGCGATAACGTTTAAAAAAATCTAGGCTGTAAAGAAACGTCGACATGTTTTAAGATTTCAAACAGTAATTTTGATATAATCTTATCAAGATTGGTAGGTGTAGGTAGGTTCATCAGTGACTATTTCCTAAATGTTTCGGTCTTGATTATTATTATCTTCAAAGGTTCATGGTCCACCTAGTCAATCAAATTTGCCCACTGCCTTTCACGCCATTGATACTTTTATTTAACCTTCACGTACCCGATCCCCAACATCTCATTTTCAAAATGCTGGCATTTCGTCATTTTTCATCCAATTTTTTTGAAGTCGCCCTCAATCGATCATTAATTGGTGCATGTTTATTACACCCAAGTGACCATGCAATATCCGGAACCATTTCGGAGATATTCCGGATTGTACTGTGGTCAGCGAGGATGCCGAAATGGCTAAATATGATTATTTCGCGTGTTATTGTGTTTGAACAATCGATTTTCAGCTGAATTTTCATTGCGAACAATAAAACACAACTGCGATGATCAGATTTGAATAAGTTGACCCATCTGGATCACCGTCACAGGTTCCGCGAGGGCCTCATTGGGGACACCTCTGGTTTTCATCCAAAACATGTCGTGCGACATATTAAACTTCATGATTTCGAATGACTGAGTCAGAAACGATACCCTGAAGTCTGTAGGCTAAACTATAAACGACTCATAGAAAATTTATCATTTTCCATACCAAAATCAGAAATTGCCAATAAAGAAGTAAGGGTGGGAGCAATAATAAACTATAAAATTTCCATAAACAAATCAAAAAGTGCATAAATAAATCAAAATTTCCCATAAATAATTGATTTTCGAGCAATAAAAAATGTCGGAATTTCCACAAATATTTCAAAAATTTCAATAAATAACCCACCAGAAAAGTTTAAATTTTCCATAAATAAATCTGATTTTTCCATAAATAATTCAAAAATTCCCAATTGAAAAACATCAAAAAATCAATTGAAAATTTAGCAATATATACGAAACAATGTGTAAAGTAAAAGTTTCGGCCGAGCCATGCGGCGAAGCCGCATAGAGGATTGAGCAACTGAGGCGGCAGAAGCCCGCCGAAGTTTCTGAAATCCGAAGCGCCGTAACTGCGTCGATTCGGATCTAGGCAATCCACAGATTCAAGAATTTGCCCGGTAGAATGCGAACAGAGATGTTATCCCTTTTTAAAGTCCGACGAGCGTTAGCGAGTTCGGACAGCAAGCGATTGTCTGCTAAATTGCACACATAGTTTCAGTCTTTCTAGCATAATAGTTCTGTGATGTAGTATGTTCGAATTTTTTTGTTGTAAAAAATATAGTTTTTTATTGCAATTGTTGATTTATTTGTGGAAATTCTGGCAATTTTTATTGCTCGAAAATCAATTATTTATGGGAAGTTTTGATTTATTTATGCGCTTTTTGATTTGTTTATGGAACTTTTATAGTCTATTATTGCTTCCACCCCTATTTGTTTATTGGCAATTTACGAATTATTTATGGAAACTTTTGAATTTATTATGGGGCGTTTAATTGGCTGCCGAAGTCTGTATCAACTAATATGGCCACCACGGAATATCTAGCATAGTTTCCACGGGTGTGACATCGGGGACATTTCTGGTTTGCAACCAAAACATGCCGTACAACCTATTAAACTTCATGACTTCAAGAGAAAGGCGCAGAAAAAATGACTAAAGTATGTAGCAACTGATATGGCCGCTCCGGAACACCTGAAACAAGTTCCGCGGGAGCCTCTCAAACACAATAACACACGAAATAATCACTTTTAGCCATTTGACAAAACAGAAAACCTAACCCCAACCCCTGACCCCAGTACAATCCGGAATATCTCCGGAATGGTTCCGGATATTACATGACCACTTGAGTGTAATAAACTTGCACCAATTTATGATCGATTAAGAGGGACTTCAAAAAAAATCAGACGAAAATTGACGAAATGCCAGCATTTTCAAAATGAGTTGTCGGGGTTCGGGATGTGAAGATTAATTCAACATATTTTAACCCGTAGGCTACGAGGCTTACAACAAAATTTCAAACCGCTGCCAAAGACGCAAACATCAATATTTTTCAATGAAATTTTGAAGTTCACTTCACTATTAGTTGTAGTTTCAGTTATGCTGGGAGCCACAAAAATTGAGGCCATGAGGACAGTTTTATTCCGGTGGACGTCTGGGTCAGGAGGGGTAAAAATTGCATAACCTTCCTTTTAGCAAGGCCCCATTAGTTGGAATTCAAATAAATTCATCTGAAAAGTTGTTAGTTCTATGTATTATTGTATATTACGTCAGGCCTGGGGGTTAAGAAGTATATAGGTGGTGTACAACTTTTTCCAGGCTGCCAAAATATTTTCAATTTTGAGTCTAATTTCTATGCGCTTGCAAAAGATTTTGAGGCATGCATGAAGTAGATTTTTCTTTCCTAAGGCAGGTCTTAATAATATTGAATTTAACTATAAGTAAAACTTGATGGTAACACAGTTTTTGTTAGAAAAATCATGTTTTCCACGAAAATAAGACGATTTTACAAGAAATTGCATACTCTTAGGCGATAACTGCGGTACCTTTTGTGAAACATTAAACGCCTCAAAGTAAGCAATTTCTTGTAAAATCGTATTACTTTTGTGAAAAACATGAGTTTTCCAACGAAAACAGTATGTTACCATCAAGTTTTACTTACAGTTTAATTCAATATGCTTAAAACCTTGTTTAGGACAGAAAAATCTGCTTATTGCGTGCCTCAAAATCTTTTACAAGCGCATAGAAATTAGACTCAAAATTGAAAATATTTTGGAGGCCTGGAAAAAGTTCTACACCATCTATCAGGGGTTCCCAACCTTTTTGAGGTGGCGACCCCCTTTAAGAGTTATCTAAACATCTGCGGCCCAATGCAAATTTAAAAAAAAAAAATATGAATTGAATTAACGAAACCGAGTTTTTGGGTACAGTGACGTAACCAGAAATTTACTGTGGGAGGGATTTTCGAAGATCAAGGATTCGTTTTTTTTATTCGACACTCACATTTCGTAAACAATGACGCCATGTACATTCAATTTGTGTCGTAGCTGAAAAATAGCGGCGCAGCCGAAATTTTTTTCCTCCGAAGGCGTTATATGCTGAAAATTTCTTCCTCAAGTTGTGGTTTTTGGGGGTGGCGGTATGCAAAATTAAAAATTGGTATAATTTGCACAAAATAGAATAAAAATTTAACAATTATTTTGGTAACATCGCGGCCCCCCTAGACTGGCTTCACGGCCCCCCAGGGGGCCGCGGACCACTGGTTGGGAACCCGTGATCTATATACTTCTTAACCCCCAGGCCTGACGTAATATACAATAATACAACTTTTCAGATGAATTTATTTGAATTCCAACTAATGGGGCCTTGCTAAAAGGAAGGTTATGCAATTTTTACCCCTCCTGACCCAGACGTCCACCGGAATAAAACTGTCCTCGTGGCTTCAATTTTAGTGGCTCCCAGCATAACTGAAACTACAACTAATAGTGAAGTGAACCTCAAAATTTCATTGAAAAATATTGATGTTTGCGTCTTTGGCAGCGGTTTGAAATTTTGTTGTAAGCCTCGTAGCCTACGGGTTAAAAGATGAGACTAAGCCGACAATTCTACGCCACACATTTTGTTTCAGTGCTGATTTTCTCCAACCTCGGGAACGTCATACACTCGCCAAATCATTCTCGACCTGATCATATGACCTGCCCACCGTGGCCTTCCTCCTTTGGCCACCTTCTGGATACATGGTTCGCCGCAGGGTGCTCGTGCTCGTGGTTCATTCTTCACCATTCTCCATTGCTGCGTATTTGTCGGAATCAGAATCACGAAACTAGTAGTAGCGGTAGTGACGAGGTTAACCCCGAGGTTAACCCCGAGGTTAAGTGAGCTAGCTACGTCTCCTTTAAGGAGAGTGGAGACGGTAGTAGGCAGCTGCTCACGAAGTGCATTTTCCACGACTACATTGTCGGAAGGATTGATGAAGACCACCAACAAGAATAGAGATTACGTCCTCGAAGTCTAACATCAGGAAAGGCCTCAAGCAGGCCCTGATGAGACTTCATTAGTCAACGATGGTGACCAAGTAGGAAAATGATAAACTCACGGCAATTATGGTAGCGGCAGAATCCGTGAAGTACCGAAGGACCGAAGTCTACAAAGAGGAAGGCCTTCGCATTTGCGGATAATCCTAAGATGACGCCGGAGGGGGTGAAAGTAGGAGGAAGTAGGAGCAGGAAGCGCACGCGTGGGAGCTTCTATTCCCCGGCAAGCAAGCCGGTGAAGATACTGGACGGAACGTGGTTGATGAGGACCATCAAACAGAAAAGAATAGGACTGCCCATGATCGAGGTGGCTGAGCAGCAACTTGGCAAGTTCATCGACTTTGCGTCCACGAAGTCCAGCATAAGTAAGGACCTGAAAACGGCCCTGTTGCGACTTCGTAAGTCGATGGACGATGCCAAGCAGGATCACGTGAGACTCGCGAAGACTGCAGCAGTGGCGGAACCGATGAAAGTAAAGGTTACGAAGTCTACCCATCAGACGGAGGCCTTCGCTTTCGCAGGAAGTCCAAAAGGTGTGGTGGACGCGACTGCTCGTGATAAGGACCCGCAGAAGCGGGTGAGGCAGCCGTCAGGTGGAGAAGCTGTCTGGCGGTGCCCGCAAAGCTAGGAGAATACTAACCCCGAAGGTCGGCAGTACTGCTGGCAAGTCGGACCCCAGCCAGGCGTCCAGGGAAGCTGAGAAGGGTGATCCTGAAAAGACAGACCCGTTCCGGATGGAAATAGAGGGTTGTGACCGTTGTTAGGCCCTCAGTGACCACAGAGTAGGGCGAACCAAGCCCAAGTAACATTTTAAGTTTTGTTCGGCTCTACAAGAGATCTTCATGACCAATTTTATAAAACTTGCAATAAAACTGAATCATACATCAAAACCTCTTGATAACCTCTTTAAGAGCATCTTCCGGATAAGTGGACCACTCTTGGAGAGGTTTTGCAAACCGCATTAAGAGTTGCAATAACTCCGTTTTAAAACCTCTCGATTGTTGTTGTTTTTTTTCAACAAAAACTATAACAGCTCAAAATGCAGAAAAGCTTCTTCGATGGCACGTTAAGTTATGGAGGATACATCATTCGTAAGTAGAAAGCGATCATTTCAAAATTATATTTTAGTGGTTATTGTGCTGGTAGGCTTATGCGCATTCGAATTTACCGTGAATATTGGGGTTGCAGAATCATAAAATTAATGCGCTTCGGAAATAGTGAATATTATCATCTTGGAATGAAATAAATCAATTTGTGAATTTAGTAAAACTATCTCGAATCACAAGAAAACTCAGCAGAGAGAGTTTATTTATGTGAGCATGTTATAAAAATGGTGGCAAACTATCAATTCATTGCTAATTTAAGCAAAATTAACTATTTTCCATTCACGTTAGCTAATTCTTCAATATGGCGACGACCATAATCAGCGAAAATAAAACGAAAGCAAGTTTACTTTTATGATGACCGCAATAAACCTAGTAGAGTCATAGTTTCTGCTTTTCCACCAACAGATGTCTATACTAAACGAACGGATCGCCATCTGTTGAGAGTTTTAACAGTTTTATTGTGGTCATAATGATTACCAGAAGGTTTACATATCGAAAAGTTTTGATTACTCTTGAAATCTGTCTTTATGGATATCTTCAAGTATACTATAAAACATTTTATCAATGGTTTCCATAAAAGCAGTCATAAAACTGTGAGTTTCAACTATTGCTGTAATAAAACCTTAATAAAAATAAATCAAAACCAATCAGCAATGGAATTGTTACTTGGACGGAATACGAGCGGAAGAGGAAAAAAAAAGCCGCAGGTCGAGGAAGTCAGGGACGTCAAACCAAGAAGGCGTAAAAAAGTAGGTGCCTAGCGCTAGAAAGACGACGCGCTCGTCATCAAGACCGAACAGTCTAAGTACTCGGACGTTTTGAAGGCGATGAAAAGCGACGCCAAGCTCGTGAATCTGGGAGCCGATATACTCATTCGGGTGAAATGATCCTCGAGCTCAAGCGCGAAAAGGAGCGCAGGCGGGCGCCCCCTACAAAAGTCTGGCGAATAAGGTCCTTGTCGAGGCTCTCGAGGTGCGGGCTCTTACAGTGGCGGCGACTCTGAAGGTGAGGATCCTAGATGAGATGCACTGCGGCAACAGTGCGAGGTACAAGCGGCCACCGAAATCGTTCGGCAACGGAAGGGCCCGGCAGGGCTACAGGCAGCCTTGGTACAGCTACCTGTGGTGGACGCAAATAAGTCCGTTGAAGTGGGGAAGCTCAAAGTGAGCTGGTCAATATACTAACTGACCTCACACTCTTCAGGTGTCTGGAACGAGGAAACAAACTATGGGACTGCAGAGGCCCTGCAGGAGCAAGCTGTGTAGGCGATGCAGCGGCGAAGGCCATAAGGTTCAAGGCTGCGGCTTGGTTTGTTCCGGAAAATACGCAAACAACAAGCACCCAACTGCAGGCCCAAGTCACAGTGCAGGTAATGCAGCTGAACCAGAACCACTGGGCTCAGCAACTGCTGTATCAGGCAGTTACGGAGTGGAAGACGAATGTCGCCATCACAGAGGACACGTACGGCTACGGAGTACTCGTTAGAAACGGCAATTGGGTAGCGGATGGGTCCGGAAAAATTTTCACAACGGCGGAAAATTTTGTGGAAAGCCTTTCCCACTTAATATTTTTTTTTAGATTCCTGAGAAAATTTGCTTTTATTTTCATTAGAAAACTTTGTTTCTACGATGCTTCGTTCTTGAGTTATGATTTTTCAAAGTAAGTAGTATCAGGGGAAATCAAAAAAAAATCCACCTGAGTTTTCCGGGAAAATAGCCGACCCTGATTTTTTCTAAATTTTATTTTGTTCATATATCTATAAGCACTGCCTGTGGAAAAAGTTTCATAAAAATCTGAGACCCTTCGGCCCAAACCCGTACGGTAATGGAAAAAATCCCCAATACGGAAGCAGGCAGAACCCGATGCAGGACTAATTTGGAATCAATGTTCAAGTGATGGAAACGACCGCGAAAACTCGGTAGTTGGATGGATGGATTCACGGTGGTCAATCATGGCCTAGGCCTTTCGCGATGTGCATCCCATCTCTGGATCTCCTGGCAGTATCTCCTGGACGTTAGCTGCGGCCAAGGTTTCCGCATAACCTTTTCACCAGCAGCTGGAACCTGCTGAAATGGCACCGCCGGAGCATGGTTATTTGTAATTTGTAATTTGTAATGATTAGTTACAGAGTTTCATCTTTTAATAAATGAAAATTAATATTTGGATAATAGTTTGTTTTTGTTTGTTTGCTTATATGTAATTGTTATATAATGCTCAATGCAGTGCTCATGCATAAAGATAAACATCGTTTAAGGAGTGTATCGGAAAGTAGTTGAAAATGTTCAGAATGCTCTATTTCGAAGCTGGGTTGGTCTTTTCATGTCGGTTCTTCTATGAAATCTTCACAATATAGTTAAGTTTAGAATACCTTGGAAAAATTTGGAAAATGTTAAGTATTATTGAAAATATGGTTAAATGAAAACACCTCACAAAATAAAAATCTGCACAAAATGCAATTTTGTTAAGGTTTTTCAACATTTCAAAAATCTGTAGCGAGTAAAATTTGTACGATAAAAAATCTGGAAAATATGGATGCTTGTTAACAATTATGTACACATAACATATCATTCAACACTGAGTTTCGAAATTCATATTTTCGATAGAAAAATCTCCTATATCTACAAAATGGTCCACTCCAAAAAACGTCTATTTTTGGTAAAACTTTGAAGTTCAGCTTTTAATATCTTAAAAAGTTATTAAATTCTATTTTTTGCTCTAACTAACTCGTTTTTATATTATAAAACATACCCTATTAAAAAAATGCGAATTTTTCATTTCATGTATTTTTTTATTTGCGTAAACTTGATTTGGAGGAGCATGAAAAAAAGGGTTCCTCAAAAATGGCTTTTTTTCATTTTTAAGAATTGCGCCTAAATGCAGTGGAGATTTTTCCTGAAAAAAATAATTTGCCTATATCATGAGGATTCTGGAGTTAATTATATTTGCACAAAAAAGTTAGCAATTTTCGAACATTATCGAACTTTTTTCGCATTTTGAATTTTTTAGAAGGTGTGCAAAAATTTAAAAACATGCCTTCAGTAATCTAGTTTAAAAACCCAGTTAAAAGAACATTTTTAGAAAATCATAAAAGCCATTTCTTTTTTCAAGGATTTATACAGTATCTTCAAAAATAAAATTACTTAAAAGTTGTATTAAACTATTTTTGAGGCTATTTTAAACATTTTCAACTACTTTACGATACACTCCTTATGTGCTACCCTTATATATTTTATAAACATTCCAGGCATAACTTTTATTTGTGAAAAATTGAATAGAATTTATGTTTATGTAAACATTGAATATAATTCTATATATGTATACATAGAATTTATGTACTTTTTAAAGGTGATGCCAAATTGCAAAAAAAAAATATATAGTCTCACACATAATAGGTAAACGGAAAATGTTATTTTTTGTAGTCCTGGCCTAACAAAGTAGTTTGAACTAAAGGGTGGAAGATGCCTACACTCACAGCGATCACCCGACGGTTCACTATAGTATCGACTACAACAACAGTAAGCTAGAAGAAAAGGCGGTTAGGCTAAACCCTAGTACTAAGTATTTAGGGAGGCGCTCCGCCGTGAGCGAAACCTGCTTGGTTTAGACGGCGACGAGCTAGTAGCTATGCTCTGCCTAGGCGAGTCCAGCCTAGAAATGGGAGACCACCGGCTTACTGGTGGACTCAAGTGATTGCGGACCTGCGCCACGCCTGCTTCACCGCGGCTATGGTCGCGCTAAAGACCGAGATAAGGCCTGCTTTGAGGGTCTCTGACAAAATGCCCATGTGAATTCATGGGATGCTACCTACAGGATCATGATGCACAAGACTACTTAGATGACTTTTACAGAGCAGTCTCCTGAGATGTTGGAGAGGATCATCAAAGGACTTTTTCGCGTTATGATCCTAGTCCTTGGCCTCCTTTCGTAGGATCACTAGGGACTGGGTATAGCGATGAGGGGTTTGTCACTGATGAAGAACTTGTAGGGAATGAAAAAAAACCCTTAGCGTAGATAAGACCCTTGAACCGGACGGAGTTTCGAACCTGACCTTGAAATAAATAGTTAATCCAGAGGCTCCCGGGCGGGGATATCACCTGGAGACCTGTCGGCATACAGACCAATATGCTTGATCGACTCGGTGGGGATGGTGCTCGAAAACATTGTCCTTAACAATCTTTTGATACATACCGAGAGCGTAGATGGTCGGTCGAGTAACCAGTAAGGCTTCCGGAAATACATCCCTATAGACGCTATCTTGTCGGTTACAAAGACCACCGAGATAGTGCTCCAGCTCCCAAGCAACATATACTTGTACAAGATTTTCGGAAGTTACTTCCAGAATCAAGTACTAGTATACGACACAGAGGTGGGTCGGAGCTGCTATCATATAACCTCAGGAGTCCCGCAAGGTGCCATCCTAGGTTCGAGGTTATGGAATATCATGTACGACGATGTGTTTAGGTCGAGCAGTGATTGAAATTTATAATCGCCGCCTAGAGAGTCGTCTTCATAGCTCTGCCACGACATTGGTATGCATTTTGGGTCAAACCAGTACCACTTTCGGAAAGCCGAAACATCAATTATTCGGCTAGCGTTATTGGTTTGCGTGAACGAGTTGCTATTAAACCGTCAGCAACATTTTTGTAAAAAAGGTGATGATTTCAACCTCAACTGCAAGGTCGTCTCCACTGTCTAGTGCTTGATTCGACTCGGAAAACCTGTCCATTTCAAATGTTGGCCAAGAATTCTAAAGCAACAGTAATCAATATCTTCGACACCGAATACGACCTCACACATCACCGCGTTTGGTAAGGGCATCCCTATTTCAAATCGCCAGCAGACTTCATAGCCACCGGCTATGCACCATGTGTGAGAACAATTAAGTCAAACCAAATGGGAAATTTCATCAAACCGGACCTATCGTACTGCATCACAATTTACCCTGTCATCGTATTCACTCAACACACGCATTGTGATGGACCCTACTGGTGCGAGATTATGTAGGTTCACCATACGCCCGCAATGCGACGATAACTCGACAAAGCGCCACCAAGCCATCCCATAATCATCGCACCCACCTGGCGCTCACCGCGACGCTGCCGGTCATCTCCCTCCAGCAACGAGATGACGGAGGACGCTGCCTTACCACACGAATGTAGGTATCTGTTGCTGGAAGCATGCGTTTGCTAGAATGGTACTTGAAGGCCCTGCTTGCAACATTAGGATGCGTTCACTAAGCTTTTACTGTAATTTTGGGTGACACTGAACAAATTTTACAGATTTTTAAGCTTGTGTCCTATGTGATATTGTTCGTATGAATTACTAATTACTTGAAAAGGAATATCAATCGTAAAAAATATTGACTAAACTAACTGTAGAAAATTTGCATGAAAACGTATTAAAGACATAAGAAATTTTAGTTTCTAAAGCATTCAAAAAGAGCGTGTATAGCCATTTATTTTAATTTTCATACCATGTATTCATCCCTTGCATCAATTAATTTAATCAAGTCACTCAAAATTACCCTCATTTACAATACATTCGCGAACCAACGGTTTTATTGCGCTTTGTCATGCCCCTAAGAGAGGAGCCCACGCAAGACCCCAAGCGCAGTTCGCGAAATCATTGCCACCAGCCAGCCAACAACAAGGAAACTGTTTTTGTGAGTAATGAGTTGATAAAACTAAATGTTACCAACGCCGCGCCGGTGAGCTGTAGCCGTAGCTGGATGCCGCTGTTACTGGAAGCAGACGGAAGTCAAGGTCGTCCCAGGCGCGTCTGCTTGTAGTCTGAAATGAGCCGGCCATTAAAGGGCATTTGTATGGGGGGCCGGTGAATCACGCACCTTGAGGTATGTGGTTCTTTGTCGTCTGCTGGGAGATGGTCTTTTGGTGATTGTGTGTCAGATTTGCTCGGATCCTATATTAGTCGTGAGGACAATTTTGGTCATTTTTACGACCTGGCCAACTTGTTTGAAGCTATTTGCAACATTGACTAGAATAGCAAGTTTGTTTACGCAATAAATTATAGAACCGCGCGAAGAATACATATTCTAATGCCTCTAGTGGAATGGGAATATCTGGGAGTTTACATCACATTATTGGCAGTAAACGATAAAGTTGACTTATTGCCGCCAACCGATAACCGCAAACCAAACACTTTATCACGAAAGCAGCATTCGACCGCAAACAGCAAACAATGCAACAGCACTGGTGAATGCCTACCCGTTGTAACTTATACCTTAAAAGTGTTACTTGACGAATCGGATATACATATAATAGACGCGTTAACTCTATATAGTTTGAGTAATATGAGAACTGTTTACTAATATCATACTGAGAAGGAACTCCTTGGCGTCCATAAAAAAAAATAACATTCTTCACTAAAACAGGTTCCTTGGCCTAGCTACTTGCACGCAGAATACCAAACTGTACTGTGCTAGATCCTCGATGAAGTCCGAAAGTACAACTTATGATCAGGTTCTGATTGTCGGACAACATTACTCCTAAGTTATCGAATGCAACCTTCGATGTCATCAACAAATTATACGGTACCGACGGTCGCCGAACATATTTCTGCTTTCACATAGGTATTTGCTACAAAGAAGCCAACAAGAATAACATCGCAGCAATGTCATTTTGAACTACCTTCCTTACCTGTCGACCTTTCAAATGATGCACAAGTGGTAACTTGTGAAATTTCCATACTAAGATGGGTCCTATATAACTACACATTTCATTTCTTTAACTTAACATCCTATACCCAACTTGCGACCTCGCAATTTCACGCCGCCTCGCCAGACAAATAATCTCATCAACTCGTAATTCAATCAATCAGTTCGGGAAATCAAACAAACTTGGTTGCCGGCAGGTGCAGCTATTTGCAATTACAGTGAAGAGCGTAGAATGCTGCAGTTTCGCAGGCGTAACGTCGTAGCCGAGAATATGTCAATCGTACATTCCTCTAGTCTAAATGCTTACGATGAGGCCGGAGAGTGAGAGGTGATGCAAATAATCTGTCCCATGCATCAATGTCAACCTTACTGCACCTATGGCTATGAAGTCAAAGTCATCACCGTGGAGTCGAGGTGAAAAATTTACGACGCTGCGTCGCTTCTCACCGCCACCGTTTCCGTTGGATTTCCTTCCAGAACATACAACAGTATAGTGCCTTTTGATGCAAGAGCAAGAGAATTAGCGATGATGTTAATCTGTAACGACACTAATGATACAGGTGTTGAGGAAGGAAACATGTACAGTATGTACACCTACTTGGGGAGCATCTGCAGTTCATAGAAACCTTGTACCATTGTGCCAGCAAGGGTTATCCGATATGGTACTAACTTAGGTACAAAGGAACATAGAGGAAGTGTTGAATTGAAAAATTCGCTTCGCAAGTTATTTGGATCAGTGGTTGTCAACTTTTGTCAAGAACCGTCATCAAATACAGTGCTGGTAAGAATAACGTACGCTCAGTGATCCCTCGGCGTTCATGGAGCGATTGTAGTCTGCACCATTTGAAGATTTTTTAGCTGTTTTCGTAGGTCTATCTTATGAAATTAATCATGACAAGCATGTTCAATTTTCATAAGGTATTCTTATGGCATCCATGATTTTTAGTTATAGCAAAAACTCATAAGGCATTTTGATGATTTTCGTTTGTTTTTTTTTTCGCTAGGTGTACACTTTTTTGAAAACCTTTTATCTTTGAATGATCTAATGATTGAAGTTTGACAGATAACTCATGGGAAAACTTTTGAATCAAACCTATCGTTATGGGCTGTTCCGGCTCTAAAGAAGTTGATCATCAATATTAATTTATATTCCCGATCAGCCTAGATAGCCATGCAGTGGCGGTAGCAGTTCCCTCAATTGGCTAAGAATATCACTACGGATTGCCTGATCCGGTGGTAAAAGTCCACCAAACAAGCGACCCTTAATTCATGGTGTCAAGCGTACCGTGCCTAGGAATGAATGGTTAGGGGGTGGGGTTGTCTAATAAAAACTTAACCGTGAACGGAGCCTGTGGAGTACCAGGGCACCCTCCACAGTATTTTGCCCTTACTGTGCTAAACGGAGCAATGACGCAGTGGACCTTATTTGTCTCCGGGATAATCGGCCACTTTTCTTACGTCTCAATTCCGAGGCTTAATAAAAGTGGGTAAATGAATTTTTTTTATGGCAGGAATTAGGTTCGTACAGGTAAACCTTCATCACGCAAAAGGTGCTTCTGCTGTGTTGAGTCGAAGGTTTAAATAAGAAGGACAGGAAGTGGCGCTTATTCAAGATCCATGGTCCAATAAACGAAAGATTCTTGGAGTTCTGACACAAAATAGTAAACTTTTTTATGATGAGCAACAAGATTCTCCCAGAACCGCTGTCTTAGTACACAAAACGTTAAAATGCTATCGTATTACAGAGTTTATCAGAAAGGACATTGTTGCGTTCATGGTAGAGGTACCAACCACTAGGGGTAAAACTGAGATCGCTGTGGCTTCAGCTTACTTTCCTGGTGATGTTCCTGAGATACCTCCTCCTGAGATCGCATCATTTGTTCAATTCTGTAAAGAAAACAACAAATCGTTTATCATTGGCTGTGGCGCCAATGCGCATCACACGGTTTGGGGGTAGTACGGATATTAACAGTCGAGGTGAGTCACTATTAGAGTATCTGTCTTCGAACAATATAGACATTTGCAATAATGGTGATAAACCTACTTTTTCAAATACAATCAGACAAGAGGTCTTGGATCTAACACTGTGCAATGCTGCAATCTTTGACAAGATCACAAACTGGCACGTGTCAGATGAGATTTCTCTATCTGATTACAAACACATACCGTCGTTGGGGGTGAGAATGGGTCAAAAAACGATACTCAAAAATTGTTTGTTAAATAACAAATGCCATTGAAGTCGGAATAACTTTTTATTTGGTATGTATACTCTCCTATGTGGTAATGATAGTTAAGCAAGAAAGTATCACGTTATATGAATTGCTTACTAAACTAAAAATGATTGAAAATTGACCCAATCTCACCCCTTAGAGGGGGTGAGAATGGGTCAAAGTATTCGAAATCGCCTATCTAGGAATACAGTATTGTTCCGATTTTATCACGCCCCTTTTCGAAAATGCTTTTTAATATTCTACAAAATTTTTACACATATTCAATACATTTAACGTTGCAAATCGCGCCTTCAACATTTATCTTGAAGAAGAGGAGAAACACTTGATCTCAAATGTAACATAAAATTAATGAAAAATAAAGGACTGACGCGCGGAGGGCGTGATAAAATCGGAACATTACTGTATAAGTTAATTTTATTGATCATATGTAGCAAACCTACTTAAAACACAATGTTATCATGACGAATAAAAATTTAGGTAATTTTTAAAGATGATTAATCCACCTAAAAGGGCTAATACAAGCGAAAAAATGGTTGAAATTTGATAAAATAACGTTTGTATGCTGTATCACCATTTTTAACCATCATAATAATCATCCTCATTTAGAGTTTCAACCTCCATGAGAGGAGGGATTGATTGTAAAAAAACATGATAGTTTTAGTATACTGCATAAGAAATGTTTAACCAAACCCTCAGTTATAAACTCTTATGTACATGATCATTGGGCTCTATATCGCTAAAGTAAATCACTCCATCTCAAGATAGAGGGTCGCTCAAATATTATGTTACACAACAAAAATGAGTGGAGAAGAAGAACGCTATTAAGTCTATTTTGTAAGCTTACGATATTGCAGTACACTACAGATTAGTTGATGATTAGAGGAGCTATTCAAACGCATGTGTGTATTGTTATAAATGATTTAGGCACTAAACGTATTAACACACTCGTTTGACACTTCTCGACATATTTTCGAGAGAAAGCGTGCTTTTATGAAGTTACGGTAAACATGGCACCACTCTAACGTCAAATGAGGACTGAATAACAAGTTGAATTTTTAGTTAAGATTATGTGCACTCCATAACTTGCTTGACCCAATCTCACCCCCATTCTTAATATTTAGACATGGGGTCGAAAATATTGAATTTTTAAATAAAAAAAGCAATGACAGCTCGCTTTTTTCATTGCATCAACCAGGTATTACCTACAGCTAACCACTTATATGAAAATTTATGGTTAGGTACTTGTGTTAAACATTACGAAGGAGAATTTTTTTCAGAGTGATTTACTAGTAGTTTCATCATATAAGTTTAGCCACAAATTTAACAAAAAACGATTATTGCTAAACATCTTATTCTGCATCATGACGTGTAAAAACATCTCCTCTTTGAAATAATTTAAAGTTTTCAATATAAATTAGCGATAGTTGATGAGCTATTTCAAATTTTATGTTTCACCGTTTTGACCCAATCTCACCCCCCAGACCCATTGTCACCCCCATCGACGGTAATCTTCAATTGGAGTGGTGGAGATTATTCCAACACCGCATTTAGATCCCTGGAAGACAAACTGGGATCAATATGTAGAATTGATGAATACGTATTCATTTGCAATGGGAGAAACTATTGATTCAACCCAAAAGTTAGAATCATTTTCTCAAAGGGTAAATGAAAGTATCATCAATTCCTTTAACAGCAGTTGTCCCACCATACAATCGTCTTCTACTAGAGACGTGCAATGGTGGAGTTTTAAACTGGATCGCCTTAGAAAATGTTCTCGTAAAATGTTCAATAGAGCGAAACAAACGGGAGGTTGGACTCCCTGATTGATTACAACAATGAAATACGAAAATCGAAAAGAAAACCTTGGATGCTGATATGGGAAAACATAAACAGCACTCCTGTAGTTGCAAGACTACAGAAAACGCTTGCAAAAGATCATTCAAATGAATTGGGAAACCTGAAGCGCGACAATGGAGCTTTTACCAAAACTCTTCGTGAAACTTTGGATTTAATGATGGAAACCCATTTTCCAGGTTCTGTTCTTAGTGTGGATTCCAATGATACTATATCTCTGGAAGGTGAGGGATGTCATATTTTTAACTCTACGGAGTCAAATAGTACTGTAAACACCGCCTCAGATTAAGCTGATGAAATCTTCACGAAGGCCAGAGTGGAAAATGCAATTAGATCTTTTCAGCCTTTTAAATCTGCAGGAGTTGATGGAATATTTCCAGAACTGATTCAAAATGGAGAAGCGGTGTTGGTTCCATCACTAATTGAGATGTTCAAGGCTAGTTTAAGATTGAATTACGTTCCATCAAAATGGAGACTTGTAAAAGTTATCTTTATACCAAAAAAGGGGAAGCGAGACAAGACGCATCCCAAAGCATACAGGCCAATTAGTCTTTCTTCAGTTTTGTTGAAGACTATGGAAAAGGTTTTGAAGGATTTTATCAATTCTTCTTACATAAAAGAGCATCCCCTATCAGACTTCCAGTTTGCTTATCAATCTGGTAAGTCAACGGTTACGGCACTTCATTCGCTAGTAACAAAGGTGGAAAAAACGTTTTCAGCAAAAGAAATAGCTCTATGCGCCTTTTTAGACATAGAAGGAGCATTTGATAAGTAATACCTCCTATACATCTATGAAGCGTGCCATGGAGAACAAAAACTTCGACCAATGTATCATACATTGGATTTATACTGTGCTTGCAAAAAAAGAGATCACCTCTAAGCTGGGAAGTTCTTATATAACAATAAGGGCAAAGAAAGGTTGCCCTCAAGGAGGAGTCCTCTCACCACTAATGTGGTCCTAAGTTGTAGACGATTTTCTAAAAAGCCTGAAGAATAAAGGTTTCGAAGTTGTGGGCTTTGCAGACGATATAGTCATAATAGTGAGAGGAAAGTATGACGAAACTGTTTCGGAAAGAATGCTAAGGGCCCTAAACTATACACATTCATGGTGTATTAAGAAGGGCCTTATCATCAACCCGTCAAAAGTCGTAAATGTCCCTTTCACTTGGAGAAGGAAGATCAACCTAAAAGCTTTTCGGCTTGTAGGGATATAAATTCATCCTAGTGATCGAGTCAAATACTTGATACTGGATGCAAAACTGAACTGGAATGCTCAAATTGAGTCCGTGATCGGTAAGGCAACAAGTGCGTTCTGGTTATGCTCCAAAACTATTGGTAGAAAGTATAGCTGCCTTGTCAATGCTGGAGTAGCATCTACGGAAGGTCGATCAAGCAAGATCAAGCAACAAACCTACACCTAAAGAGCACTGCAACCTATTTTAATGCCATTAGCAGGAAGCGTATGAATAACAAAGGGCATAAAATGAGGGAATTTTATGCATTTAATGAGAGAATCTAGTTCCCGAGAACAGGTCTTGCTCCTGGGTATTTAAGATGGGGACAAGGATCTTTCCAGAAAGTTTCCAGAGAGCCCAAAAGAAGGAGATGCCATGATGCTTCAGGTTGTTTCAGCGGATCTCAAGAGTCTTTTAGATGCGTTCCGTCAGGTTTCGTTGACGTTGTTATTTAATTAAGAAAGTTTCAGGAAGGTGTCAAGGTGCTTTAAAGGCGATTCAGGGGGCCTCAGAAGCCTTTAAAGGGCTTTACAAGGGATTTCAGGGTTGTTTCAAGGCATTTCAGAGAGTTTCAGGAGGTTTCAGGAATATTTTAAGGGTGTCCTAGAGGTCTTCGGAATGTTAGATAGATTTCCAGTAGTGTTTGAATGGAGCCTTTCGAAGGCGTATCAAGCAGTTTCAGTGCATTTCAAATTGATTATGATGATTTCAAGGGCGTTTTAATGGGATTATGGACGTTGCAGGGGCTTTTCAGGGGAAATTTAAGGGGTTTTAAGGGATTTTGGAGGGATCCCTTTATTATTATTATTATTATTAACTTTATTAGGGAGATTTTCATCCCGATGAGGGATCCCTGAAAATCCTCTGAAACTTCCTAAACTGCCTTCAAAATCCCCCTTAATCTCCCACAGGCCCCATGTAACACACCTGAGACCAGAGATTTTTAAGTAAATTGATTATATTTGATTGCGGTGATAGTATACATACATACCTTTCTTCCAGCAACGACCCGGATGAGATCGTACAAGACACCGTTGTGCAGTACTCTGCACTAAAATGCCCTGCACTGTGCTTCAATGAGGCCGATGATTTTCTCAGGAACACCCTTGTACCTGAGAGCTCCCCACATTTTTCCGCTATTGAGACGGTTGAAAGCTTTTTCATAATCAATGAACACCAGGTAGAGAGAACTTTGAAAACGAAACACAGTAACATGATTCCTGTCAATTATCGCGTACAGTCAGGCCACTGTTTTCGAGTACATTTACTAAGGAGCCCTGCACAAATTACGTTATGCTTTTAGGGGGAACAAACAATGGTGATGTCCCATACAAAAAGCGTGAGAAAAAGTAGATTTTTGTATGTAATAATTTGTGTATCACCCCTAAGACGCTTTGCATACTGTCGACCGGGAATGCCGCGGTTTCCCATATGTTGTAGAATACTTGATTCAGCAGTTGTGCAGATTCTACGGGGTCAGCTTAGAGCATCTCGGCTGATATGTGATCGATCCCTGGGGCTCTATTCGATTTCATGCTGCGGATTGCTGTTTCTATCTCTTGTAATGAGCTTCGGTTTTGAAACGAGTAATGCGTCGAACACTTGGCGGATCACCCAACTAACAATCACTGATTTTACAAGCACCTTTTCGACAAATTGAACATTTGGATAATTTTCAGGCACAACCTTTGTTCGGGTTTTGTTCACACAAATTTGGAGAAACTTTAAAGCATTGTGTTGTGTACCAACTGAACTGTTTGTTCTTAAAATCGTTTTACAACTATATAGTAAAGCTGTTATTCAGCTTTAGCAAAAAATAAATTAAATTCAAAATTGTTCAATTTTTACGATTTTTGGGTTTCGGGAACAGTAGGTTGTTGGCCTAAGGTCTTCTATCGACCGTGATGGTGCTGCCACCTGATGTATAGCAGTGGATGCCAGAACAGACACTGTTTGAACCGCACCTCCTTGATGAACAGACGCTCGGGGCGTACCTCATCAATCTATCTGAAGTTAGACGAATAGCGTCCAGACTGCATTATCAACTAAGCACACAGCTCTTAGCTAGCGTTCTTTGTCATCGATTGGCCCGTGAAAGCATGCAATACGAACTTGTGGTGAGAACCAGAAAATTATATTTTCACACTTGGGTTTTAAGATTTTCTAACTCTTAAGTAGTTTTCCTCAAACGCTTGGAAACCACTGAGCAGTTCGCGTGCCGTCAGAAACGGCATACCACCAGATCGCGTGTTATTGGCTTTCCTTCGCGAACAAGGGAGGAGAACAATTACGACGCGACGTGAGGTGGGTGCTAACAAAAGAATGCACACTATTCTTCCAACGGCAATTTTCATACTTTAGCGACAGTTTCCCTTTTTTAGTAGGAAGCTAGCTGTAAGCTTCGTGCCGTATCGTTGCCCTGAGCTAATGAAGTGTGGAACATTAATTGCAGTTAAATTGTTTTATTCGAGAAATTATCAACGTCGTCGTCGTCGTTGTTCCGTTGACGGTTGGCGCGAGAATAAGCACTTGATTATAATCTGTCTGTGTGTACACCTATAGGTAAAGACTAAGTTATGTTCAACGGAAGGAATCGCCGACCGTCGCGTCGTTTGGTCAATGAGAGCAGAAAAACATTAGTCACGTTTCGGTCGAGTCGGAGCGGAGGAACCGGCGTTGGTTGTGTGGAAATTGGCGTCATTTGTTTAGCAAATCGGACATAAAATGCAAATATTTAGTATTGGTTTTACTCCGTGATAAGCGAGCGCGGTAAAAAGCGCGACAAAGGCAATTGTTTTGATGTGTTCCCAAAGGAGTGATTGATGGGATGGCTACCGGATGGGGATCAGTTTTGTAGCTAGCGAAAGTGTTCAACATCATCGCTAAAAACGTGCAACGGGAAACGGTGGTTATTGGCAATGAAATTTCATTTTGATTCAACAATGTCAAGGCAATTTTTCATTTGCATTCATGCAATTAGAACATACTGGCTTTGAATAGGAGACCTGTGGGAAAATGTTCTCCATTCAATAACTTCTGACTTTCTGAGTCACCTAATTAGCGAAGCGTAAATTGTGCAATAATCGTTAGATAATAACGCAATTGTAGGCTAAACGCAGTTCACTCGGACAAGTAATATTCCTAGCATTGCTCTTTGTAGAAATCCTTTATAATCAGATGCAGCTGAAAAAAAAAAAGATTTTACGATATATGTAGAGCTTGGTTCAAATAAAAATTCCTCTAAAATAGACTTTCATATGCTTAAATAAAGTATAACAAACTCCGGGCAGAGTTCAAGTACTGACGATCAAAATGTGATATTGGTTTGTTTGAGATAAGAGGTAAAAGTAGGTACTGAAAATAATAGCAAAAATTTGTTCTTGAACCATCTAACCGATAGCAAAATATGATATTTGAAGATCAATCAAATAGCTCACTGCTATTGGCTAGATCTTACCAAGAGCTAAATGTGCTATGATGATAATGTTCCAGGAGTAAAATTGAGATATTATTTTCAGTACTTTTACCTCTTATCTCAAACAAACAAATATCACTTTTTGTTCTCCATATCAAAATATGCTATTACATATTGAGCTTTTTTTCTCTGCTCGGGACCTGCTGCTCAACCAAAGTTGTGTGAAGAATTAGCAATAAGTTAAAATTCACAAATACAAAGAAATTAAAAAAAAAATCAACCAAAGTTACTCCGTTTTATGGTAGTCTCGTTAGAAGTCATTCGTTAATCTTGTTATAGATTACTTCATGAGTTTAACTTTAAATATGGGAACTTACGCATACACGGCCTATCGAACTCAAAATTGGCCTCAAATTTTCCCAACTAAGCGGATTTATACAACCAAGTTTCAGGAAGTCGGCCGACAAAAACCTCTCATGACGAAGAGGACAATCCTGCCGATAGTACCCCTACTTTGAAAATAAAAACCTAGAAATACCTTCAGTTTTTTTTAGGAATTCCACTTAAACCTTGAAACTTGCCATTTAAGGCATATGCCACGCTAGGCATATTTTCATTGTCTGGAATTATACCAAAAATTAATCCTAAAAAATAGCAAATGCAAAGCAAAACAAAGCAGAAGTGTTCAACCAGTTATTTAAACCAGTCAGTGATTAGTTTTCGATATGTCTGCCAACGTGATCTTTTTGAAAAAAAAATGATTTTATTATTTCCGTTCGGAAAAAATCACACAAGTTTACAAAATAAAACGAAAGTCGTGAACTTCTATCAACGACCAAAATTTTTGAAGCACAATTTAGTGCTGATTTCGAAACCGACCTTCATAAAATTTTAAGTAGAACAGTTTTTGAGTTTTAGCTCAATATCGAGTTTTGCAACTTTTCAAAATATGTAATTTACTAAAATGCAAATATATTGCGTTTTATTCAACCAATTTTAAATCTTTTTCCATAAATTAAAAGCTGAGTACAATACCATTCGATCATCTGAACACAGGTTTTGCGTCAGATTGATAAAATTCAAGATATTGGCGAGTTTTAGGGACGATCTTCTTAAATTTTAGCAAAATTCCCAAATTTTTTTGAATTAAGAAAAAACCAACATAAAAATTCTTTCTCGACGTTTATTTGACATATCATATGTAGGCGAGTTACAGTAAAAATTTCAGCTCAATCGGAGCATTGATTACGGAGAATGAGATGTTTGAAGTGAGTGACTTTGCTTAAAAATAGAACAAAAATCGATTTCAAATCATCAACCTTGTATGGAAAGTCGAAAAAATTTCCGCTCTACTGTATTTTTTTCCTTCGCGTTTTCGAACTCAGGGCATGATTCTACACCAAAAATGATCATCAGCTCACCGAGTTCAAAATTGCTGTAAACTAGTGTTATTCAAAACGGATAATCCATAAAAAAAATAAATTTGTTTTACGGACCAAAAGGCTACTTTTCTACTACTTCAAAATCAATTTAATGGTGTCATTTACATTATTTTGTTGAAATACGAAATTTGCATGGCAATATAACACTTCAAATTCAACAAAACTGATAGAGCTAAATTTTACGCCATTGCTCTAGTATATTCAACGCAAACTTACAATGTATCATATAAAATCAGTACGGGAAGGATTCGAACAGGACTTCTGAATCACCAGGAACATAATCATTTAAACTTAAAAATCTATCGTCAAATTAATGGATAGTTAAAACATCTGTTTTCACATATTGTTATATAACATGTTATATATATGTATTAATCGAATTAGGTGAATATGGTATGTGAGGGCCCATATAGCCGAGGCGGTAAACGCACGGGTATTCAGCATGACCATGCTGAGGGTGACGGGTTCGATTCCCGGTCGGTCCAGGATCTTTTCGTTAAGGAAATTTCCTTGACTTCCTTGGGCATAGAGTATCTTCGTGCCTGCCACACGATATACACATGCAAAATGGTCATTGGCAGAGGAAGCTCTCAGTTAATAACTGTGGAAGTGCTCATAGAACACTAAGCTGAGAAGCAGGCTTTGTCCCAGTGAGGACGTTACGCCAAGAAGAGGAGAGGAGGTATGTGAGGGCAAGATGGTCAGTCTCGTTTTTTACCATACTAATTTATATTGAATTTTTATAAAAAAATTGCCAGATGAACAACATGAACCCATAAACAAGTGGGTTCAAATATCTTTAGGTTCTGCTTTAAAAATCTTCCTTTTTTGAATTCAGAAATTCCTCCAGGAAACCCTTCTGAAATGCCTCAAGAGATTCCTTCGGAAATTTTGAGACTCGTGACAAACACTTGGCAGAGCGTGGTTACTGGTTGTGCCTTATTTGCCGAACAATCTTTCTGTACGATTAGTGTAGGTTCCTGCGGTTTTAAATAAAAGTAAGTGAACCCATAATTTTCAACTTTTTTACGACGGTTTCCGAAAAAACTTTCCAAATAAAATCATCATGCTATACTTACTTACTTACTTTCAGTCCTCGGCACCTACGGTGATGCAGAGGGCCAAATTGAAAGATCTCCATCCTGGGCGATTGCCAGCCATCGCCATGACCTGTAGCCAGGTCAAATTTCTATCGACTTGCTTGATTTCGTTATTGAGGCTGTGCCACCAAGAGCATCTGGGTCTGCCTCTGTTGCGATGTACTGCTGGGTTCCAATCTAACGCGTGCTTGCAGATTTCGTTTCCGTCCCTGCGTAGAGTGTGTCCGACCCACTTCCACTTTCACTCCAGAGTTTCTGTCGCTATCGGCTTTTGATGGCATCTATTAATGAAGACCTACAGCCGTTGAGTGTTCTCCGCTGATACACACCAGATTTCACGTTCACGTTGAAAATTCGGATTTTGGTGCGTCGACTAATCTGGTTGTTTTTCCATACATTTCTTAAACTCGCAAAAGCAGCCCTCGCCTTCTTGATCCGTGCACCTATGTCGATCTTGGTGCCGCCATCGGCCGCCATTTGGCTACCAAGATATTGGAAGCTTCCAACCTAGGGGCGGGACAGCTCTAATCACTATTAGTGATATTATGAGTATTAGGAAATATTAATACCGAGGGTGAAATTTTTTCAATGAAGTGTGCCACAATAAAAGCTTTGACGTTTGGTGCGTGGTCAGGGAAGTGCCTACAAGCTGAAGATTTTCAACATAACGAGAATTTGATGAGCAGATAACTGAAGTGTGGCATAGCATTTACATACAGTTTTGTAGGGCCGTCCAAAAGTAAGAGGTCCGTGGTCACGACCTTTTACAAAACTGGTTTCAAACACGGATAAGTTCCTTGAGTTCTTAATAATAGAAAAATCAAGATTCGTTCTCCCCACCCACATTGAATTGCACACAAGTGATTTTTGTACAACACCATCAAGAACTTATACTTCATACTCAGCTACTGTAGCAGCTGTGTACTGCTTGCGGTGGACTACGGGGAACTAAACTTTAAAGCTCCAAAGTCATGCTTTACCGTCTACATTTCAGAAAATAGACATGAAACCACTTCTTATAAATGCCAGTTACTTTTATTGCACTTTTCAATTAACAGTGATTAATAGGGTAAATGATGATGGTTGGACCAATTTGGGGTATTTTTATACGTAGTCAAAATTCAAGTTGAATTTTACATATGCTAGTAAGTTTTTTGCATTCCAACCTGGAGATTGATGGAAAGCTCTACTCATCTTGTCTTCGAAAAGCACGACAAAATATTGATTTACTCAAATGATAATTGTATAAATAGTGTTAATTAAGCAAACAAATCTGATCTTGGTTGGACCAACACTGATTATGGTTGGACCAATAATTTGATCATGGTTGGACCAACTGACAAAAATAGCATATTCTGTTGTCTTAGCCGATATCAGTTTCTATAATTATAATTAAAAATGATTACAATGTATTAGATTCTTTGTAATTGATGAAACCAATTAATACCACGAATATCGGACTATCTTACATGTTTTAGAAGCGCATGTGAGCTTTTATTCTCCTGGGTCGAGTATGGGGTATGGTGCGAAAGAGATTAAGACACTTGAAGACGCAATCCACTCATCCACTAGAGATACTAGCAGCTGTACAACTAGGCGGTTGAAAATTTGACGTATCTTGGGGGAAAATCGAAGAGATTTCATTCCCATTGGCGTAGCTAGCTTTTTCTTTCTTCTCACTCACTCTCCTACACAAAAGAAAAACAGAGCGGGATGCAAGAGGGAGTCTGTGCCACCTCTTTCATCCTTCTCTTTCTCGTGTTTGTTTAGGAGAGTGAGTGAGTAAAAGGAAAAGCTACGCCAATGTTCATTCCCCTCCTAATCTCTTCACCCACCCCTCGTTGACGTTACACGCCAACCGGTGGCGACCCCCCAAGAAACATCAAAACCCCCAAATACCAACCGCTTCGTTGTAACCGCAATGGCCATACCGCTCGCGGACTAGTGGATGCAGTCATATGAAATAAAACAAGATGGTTTCGCAATTATTAGGTTTGTTTATTTTAGCAGTATGTAGTTTATGAGGTTGTTTAGATCGTTCAGACGAACCCTACATCACATATGAAACACGTAGTATTCTTCCCAACTTGTAACTTTTTTGTACAAAATGCACCAATATCATTGAAGATTTTGTCTCTTCTCTGTATTGCTAATTTAGAGAAAATTTTCCACTTTACGGAAGATTGAAAAGCTACCGCTGCTGTCAGACTGATGATTTTCACCAATGTATCATCAATCAGTCCAAGGATACCTTGGATGGAGCCTTGGATACGACGCCGATGATCATTGTTTGTTGTTGCTTTTCAGAACATTTCACTTTGCTAGCATGCTTTATTTGACCAAACTTTTCAATGATACGATCATTTTCATGGCTGCGGTAGGACTTTGACAGCTGCGGTAGAACTCGGCGGCTACCGCAGAGTGGAAAATTTTCCAAAAATCCGCAATAATACAGTGGTCACATTCCATGTCCGTCATACCAGCGTGTAAGGCATTGCACATGGGCTAAGGTTTCATATGGGTCAGCAGCTCTGTTTAATACCTTGTTGACTGCACGATCCTCAAGCTGAGGCAGCTGGGCAGCCTCTAGGCACCTACTCCTCCTAGGTCTCTTCAGGCCAATAACGAACTTGATACCCCAGTAACATGGGTGACCTTGCCATTCAATAGACTCACAATATTACATAATACCCACGCATGCAATACGAACTTCAATATTAAACTTAAAACCGTGGACGCGTTGAAACTCAATTGTCAGTGCGCGGAAAGTACTGTCAATGAACTAAACCGGCCATAGCAACCAACATGGTAACAGTTATGTCCGACCTGGTCCAACCAAAATCACACGTAGGGACCAACCATGATCAAAATAAGATTGTCCAATTTCGCTAGTTCATGAGATTTTCAATGGAAAATAGTAAATTTTTAATGCACCAATGTGAAGATTACATAATTTCGCAATAGTAGAGCACAAAAAGTTTATGAATTGAAACGAGAATTTATCTTTTGTGATTGTTTCAAAGTGAGTTATTTTGCATTCATAATTGTACTAAGATTGAGTCTTCTGGATATCGTCAATTATTTAACGAATTTACCAACAAATTGAGGAAAATTTTTACAATTTCACTGGAGAAGAGGTTACTCTTTGACGGTACGAAGTTGTCGGGTTATTTCTCCGTGGAAATGCAATCAAAATCAAACTTGGTCCAATCATGATCGGTTTTTGGACTGGTCCAACCATCATCATTTACCCTAATTGCTCAATGTTAATATCCTAAAATTCAAACTCGAACCATCCTAGAATATTCCCTTCTACCATAATCCTTGTCCATTGAACGCATATCCACCTAGTTTAAAACAGTTACTGGAACTCATAGTTTCTTGAGTGTGGGTATCGTATGAGGCCACCTCTGTTTGCTCTGGAATTAATTTATTGTATGTTAATAAAGTAATGGAAATGAATGCAGAAATTCACCTAACGCACCAAGTAGTGGCAGCTTTGTTGACAGATGGACGTTCTATATTAAATCATAACATACACACCAAAATTTTTGAAATGCTTCCAGCACGCCAAAAATCAGCAAAAGAAATTGCTGAATTTCAGCAACATTTTTGCTGAATTTCAGCACAACTTTGCTGATCAACTGTCAAAATTGCTGGATGGTTCAGCAAGTTAAAAAATAATTGCTGATACTCAATAATTTGTATTGCTGAATGCAATCAGCACGCCAAAAATCAGCAAAGTTTGCTGATTACCAGCAAAAATATTTTGCAGTGTACTATGATGTAATCTCCTTAGTTTTCGATGAAGATTATGAAACTAATATTCATTAGTGAGTATTAGACTAGGTATTAAGAGCTGTCCCGCCCCTAGCTTCCAACATTCTCCACTGATTGCCCAGCTACCGTAAAGTTGGAAGGGTTGACCGTGTTTACATCCAACGATTTGGTCTTGTTGACGTTGATGGTAAGGCCTGCCGCTGAAGAGCGATTAGCAAGACCATCGAGCTTACTCTGCATATCAGAGCTCCGCTGAGCTAGGAGAGCAATGTCATCAGCCAGTTCAAAGTTTTTTAGGTGCACCATGGTAATGGGCTGCCACAGCAATCCACGATTTAGTACACGATCAATCGCACCTACCAGGATCTCGTCGATTACGATGAGGAACAGTAGCGGTGATAGTACATCTTTGCCTCACTCCAGCAACGACCCGGATTGGATCGGACAAAACACCGTTGTGCAGTACTCTGCACGAAAATGCTCTGTACTGTGCTTCAATGAGGCCGATGATTTTCTCAGGGACAAACTTGCGCCTGACGGCTTCCCACATGTTTCCTTGATTGAGACGGTCGAAAGCTTTTTCGTAATCAATGAACACCAGGTAGAGAGGTTACCCTTTTTGGGTACCTTTACTAAGACGCCTTGCATCCAGTCGGCCGGAAATGTCGCGGTTTCCCATATGTTGCAGAATTATTCATGCAGTAGTTGTGCGAGTACTACGGGGACAGCTTTGAGCATCTCAGCTGATATGCGATCGACCCCTGGGGCTCTGTTCGATTTCATGCTACGGATGGCTGTTTCTATCTCCTGCACTCATGGAGCTTCGGTGTTGACACGGGTAATGCGTCGAACCCTTGGCGGATCATGCTGAGGTGTTGATGGCGTGGCGTGACCGACACTTGAAAAAGGTTTCCAAAGTGCTCGAACCAGCGTTTCAACTGTTCCATGGATTCCTTTAGAAAATACTTCAAGAACTCCTTTCATAAAGTCTTGCATAGATTGTTACAGAAATTCATCTACAAATTTCTTCAGATTTTTTTTCATAGGGATTCCTTCAGAAATTTTCATCTAGAAAACTTTTTATGAACTTTATGTGTAATGATTTTTTATGATTGACGGATACATTAAGAATCAGAAATTCAGAAGTCCTTCAAAATTTTCTCAGAAGCTTTCTAAATAGTTTTCTCCAAATATTGCTTAAGAAATTCTACAAGAAATTGATAAGAAAATTCCCAAGATTTCTTCAAATTTCTTTAGAAACATTTCTCTTCCAGAAATTGCTTCAAGGATGTCTTAAAAAAATCTTAGAAATCCCCCAAGGATTCCTTCAGAATATTTACGGAAGAGCTGGAAGATATTCTGTCAGTGATTCTTCCAGAAATTTACACAGAGATTTCATCAGAAATTCTGTCGGGTATTCCTCTATGTATTTTCTTAGAGATTCCTCCAGCATTTCCTCCAAGCGTTCCTCTAGGAATTTGTCTATGGATTCCTCCAGGAGTTCATTTAAAAAAAATGTTTAGGATTTTACTAAGGTATTTGTCCGGGATTTTTTTTTTTCCAAGAAAAAATCTCAAGAGGTTTTGTTATATATTCCACCAGGGGTTTCCAGGAGTTTCTTGAGATATTCCTCTTGGAACTTCTTCAGGAAATCCATCTATGGATTTAATTTTTCAGGACGTGCACCATCAAGCAACCAAAACTGCACCGCGCTCGCGCTGTATACGACAAGCGAGGTTTTTTTGGTAGTGTTGTACTTTTTACAACAGCGCGCATCCTGGAGGGTTAAAAAAATCCTGTTTTTTTAGAACTTCGTTCAGTAATTCATTTAGAATTGTCTTCATATTCCTTTTTTTTAATTGCTTCTGAAATGTCTTCAGCGATATTTTCGGAAATATTTTTCAAAGCTTCTTCAATATTGCTGGAGTCAATTCAGTAATTTCGGCGAAAATTTCTCCAACAGTTGTTCCATGGATTCTTTCAGAAGTTTCTGAAGTGGTTCCTTCAAAGATTCCTCCAGGAATCCATCCATGTGAATATACCAGAGAAATCGGGGAACCTTACCTAACTTGCTTAGATTTTACCATGACAGCACTGGAAATAATTTATCGCACATCATGTCAGTAATCGGCCGAAGCATTGCAATGACCTTTTTATGGAATTTACAACAAATTTTGGAATTCAATCAGCTGAGTGAGGTGGGCAAAACGGCTCACTTCAGTGATCGGATCCGAGCCGTATCCATCACTCTAGTGAACCGGATCTTTTGAACGGATCTGCGGCGATGTGTTTATGGCATTCCCGCATCCGCACCGCATTACCCTCTTTCTTATCACCAAACAACATATTGCTGATGAGCCGGACGAAAGAAGTAAAAATGTGAGAGTAGTAGGTAGCTGCAGTTTGGTTTGAATCGTTGGAGTGAGGTTGGCCAGCAGAACAGTCGGATCTGCGCTCTCCCGATTGAGCATCGTGTGTGTTGCTTGTGGACCGCATGCGTGAAGTCTTCGCCATGTGACATAATGCGTTTGGTAAGATTGTGGTGGTGAGCGTACGGACGACCGCTGTTTAGCTGTTTGCTTTGCGTGAAGAAAAAGCATGTGTCGGTGGTCTGGCAATGCGATGCAAAAAGGAGCGAACCATGGAGCGAACGGTTCTTTTCTCGGGTATTTCGTACAAAGGCATGCGGACGTGTGATCCGATTCTCTCTAGAAAAGAGCCACGGTTCACTCGCTCAGTTCCCTGATCCGGATCTTTTCGACGGCTCCGGTTCTGATTGCCCATCTCTTGAGTACACGTCAAGGTAGTATAAAGCATCTACCAAAAAAAAATCAGGAGGAAGTCGTGAGAAATCTTGATTGTATTTATTTGGTTAAACTTTCTGAAACATTTTGTGGCGTATCCAGTGAAATGGTCTGGCTATGAAGGCAATTTTTCCGGAATCGTTTTTGGCATTCTAGTTGATGGTGATGATGATGATGATGAAGATGATGATGATTGCGTACCCACCATCATCGCAAGGATTACCTATGACTGCAGAGTCATACCGGAAGGGAATAGAGTAACGTGGGGCAAAAGTTCACACCTAACAGACTTCACAAAATAACTATTAAACGAAATGAAAACAATATCGTTTGTCTTCGTTAATACTTATGACACACATGTGATACAAGAATCACTGTACAATTGCGCTTGAAATGAGTGCCATACTGAAAATTCTCTCAGTTCAAGTCAGTCTTGTTAGAATTTTCTTGACACTGCGTACCGTTGTACAGGAATCACACTCGTATCACATGTCTGTCTGGGGTATAAACGGGTCCCTGTCATGTTGCTTTCAAAACGTAGTACTAGATGTTTTCGCGTTCTTTTCGTAGTTTTAGTAATACAACTTTTAATGCAAGTACTCCAATGCGAACTTTTGCCCCATTATGCGGGGCAAAAGTTCGAACCTTGAACAGCGTAGTTTGTTGGTGTGATGTTCATTTATTTCATGGTATTGCTTTTTTTGCACCGTATTCGACCCCCTGCAGAAATTTTTTGTCACACCACAATATGTTCCCACCGGTTTCAGCATACATTGGTTCGTTTCGCTGCTAGAAATTTTAAGCGTCTGTTACACTTTTTGGGTGGTGTATGGAATAATCGGTTTGTTTACTTGCTATTTTCTTTGGTGTTTGACGTGTGAACAAATATTGCTTTTTTTGCACCGTATTCGACCCCCTGCAGAAATTTTTTGTCACACCACAATATGTTCCCACCGGTTTCAGCATACATTGGTTCGTTTCGCTGCTAGAAATTTTAAGCGTCTGTTACACTTTTTGGGTGGTGTATGGAATAATCGGTTTGTTTACTTGCTATTTTCTTTGGTGTTTGACGTGTGAACAAATATTTCAGACGATTGAACATTTGCACGGTAATCTATAAAGCAAAGCAAGACGCAATATTTCAGACGATTGAACATTTGCACGGTAATCTATAAAGCAAAGCAAGACGCAATAATTAATGTTCGTCCTTTCACTCTAGCCATGACATCTGTTTCTTTCAGTTCTTAGTATTGCTTATCCAGAGAAATCTTCCAACCTGGCGGAGTGAAGAAGACAAAGAAGACCTGTTCCGCAAACGTCAAACTGCTGCACACTTCAAAAAGTATGCACACAACCTTGAAACAAAAATAAATAGTTGAAAATCTAAATTATGTTTAATGGCGTACAGCTGCATACTAAAGTGCTAAAACTTCATCTAATATAGTTTAGAAATAAGTTACATGTTGTGGCAGCAATTGCGATTACATAAACCATAAATGAAACAATTTTCTTTATTTTTAAATTTTATGGCAACCAAGTGAGTGAGAGCTTTTTAGCGTGAACCGAGCACTTTTGACGTTTGCGGAACGACTGCGGCGGTCGAAACCACCGCAACCCCGTTGGATTTTTTCTATTTTACCGCAATATTACGGCCCAACTGGAATACGATCTGGTGTTCAGCTTTTGTATGCAATGTATTTTATGAAAACTTCCACAACTATTAACTAGAAGCTGTCCTGTCCAGTATTACTGAAGTTGTCAAAATACATTGTGGGGTAATATCATAGAGATACGTGTTGCACAAAATACATAAAAAAATAAAATATGCTGCAAAACTAAATTGAACGGGATCGTAATCGAATCTTATCCCCGTCAGTATGGTGATGAATTATAACTGTGAATTTACAAACTAAGCTATGAAAGACCCCGGTAAAGAAGCTGAACACAACATGACCTTCAGAAACATATGAAAAGACACGAAGAGGATGACAAAGAAAATGTTTAAAATGTTTTTCAGTCATTTTTCATTTCTTGATTTAAATGGGTGAACATAATGTTTGCCTTACAATCGATCTTCTTACAAAACAAAGTTCAAACCCTCTGCCGGAACGATTTTAGTGTGCAGACTACACATATTATACATATAAAGTAGTTTGTATTCGAAACCAGCATTGCTTAAAAGAATATGTAATTATATTGATGTACTACAGTCAGAAATCTAGTGCGAACTTTTGCCCCACAGCTACTGCGAACTTTTGCCCCACCGTCAAAGTTTTAACAATGTCCCTTTCTGCAAGAAGCACTAGTAGCTTATTGTTTATTCGAGTGCACCTCTCGAACTACTATGGAATAACGATTCTCCGACATCAAGAGGTTTTGAGATTCTTCTTCTTCCTGTTACTACAAATTCTTATTCCAACACCTAGAAACACATTTTTTCGCATAACTCTCCCACACCATAACGAAATCGTTCCAATTTTTGTTGACGAGTAACTGGCCTAATTATGTGTCGAACCCATAAAAATTTATGTGGGTTCTTAACTTGTAGAGTAAAGTGGGGCAAAAGTTCGAGTGAGGCAAGAGTTTCTTTTGAAGTTTTTGAGCTCAATTATATCTTTCGGGTGTCAAGGTTGTTCGAAGCCTTTTTGAAAAAAAGTCTTTTACACAAAAACTTATGAAAATTGACCAATTTTTCGAAAAGTTATGACAAAATGTTGGTTTTTGATCAAAAATTTGTAATATGCGATGGTCCTTCCAACGCATGGAATGGAATTGTAATGAAATCGAATTCGATATTTTATTTTAGGGCGTAACTAGGTATATTTTGAAGATGCTTTAGCATGTATAACTTTTTGCAAAAAAAATTTGGAAATCATATTTTACACATAGTGGGGCAAAAGTTCGAATTGTGGGGCAAAAGTTCGAGTCATGTGGCAACTTTATGTAAAAACATAAAATTCAGCAAAATGTACATACTATCTCTAAAAATGATGGAATTAGTGAGAAAATTTGATTTAAGTTGACTAAAGGTGTTGTTTTTGGCTGAATTTGGCGGAAAACTACTAATTTTTGATGATGTAAATTTAACCCTGATTTGGGTAAAATCCAGATCGATCTTTAAAGTGTATTCCAGTTCCAACATCAAATATTGATTGGTTTTAGGTATTTCAATTACCAAAGCGTCGGAATAGTGTGCTACGGTTAGCGAAGTACCATAAACACTGGATCCGAACTTTTGCCCCAGTGGTGGGGCAAGAGTTCGAATTAGATACACACATACAAAAAGTGTTGTGACTCAAAATTAAAAAGACATTTGGCGAAACTTTGTTCAGCAAAATTTTAGCTCATGGATGGTAGAATCACCACACGGTATTCATTTATTTATATCTGCTTCGATTTCTTGAAAAAAATTTAATTTTCAACTAGGGTCGAACTTTTGCCCCACCTTACTCTACGGGAAGGATTGATTAAGCTATATCCTCCGCAGTCATTACCATGAGGATATAGGAACAGTAGCTGCTGTACAAAAAAATAGGTGCACGAAGTACCGATTGAACTTATTGCATAGCATCTATCGACCTATTTCTTCGAAACTCCTCAATTTATCACAATATGGCTATGTGTTGTAAAATAGTCACATAGTATTGATGGATGATCGCACTTAGATTGTACCCCATCATATATGAATGTATATGGTTTACCAATTACAACACTTGCTGCCAGCTATTACCGCAGCACTATTAAATGTTGAATGTTTTATTCATAGACCAGCCAATACTCAAGCGAATCGTAACTACTCATCGTGTGTCCGTCCAGTTATAAGTACTCAATCATCATCGAAATCTAACATCTGAACTTGATCTACACCACGCCACGGCACGCCGCACTTCATGATCTGGGAATAGTGAAAACTAATCATCGCTTTTAGATAGAGGGCCTGCGAGTGGAGTCTACTCTGTTGCCAAAGCATTAATCAATATGTAATCCGGTCTAAAGAGCATCCACGATAAACGATAGGATTCGCCACATGATGAAAGACCGCTGTCTCCAATACATCTCGCTCTCGAAATCGATGCCACCTCTAGTTGGGGTTCTGAGAAAGTGCAATCACGAAATCAAATGATTCTATAATTAATTGAAGCATATGAGCAAATGATAAATTTTCTTAAATCCGGTGGAATTACCCCGCGGTTTGCGTGATTCCATGACCGACCTCCATATAAGCTGACCGTTCTGACACGTTGCCTAATGGCATTCCGAAGTGCACGCCGCCAGCCGGCCGGCGCGTTGTTACCTGGCGAGCTGGCGGGATAAACTGCTGGGACTTTAGTTTGCCCTCACGTGAAGGCAAATGTTTCTGCTCTCGGTGTGATGCGCCGCCGCTCTCGCCTCCACCGTGATTGCTCGATTTCAATTTGACTAATCGGTGCATCTTTACTGGAATCGATTGTGTATTGTTTGCCCAATGGGGACGATTGATGGTTGCAGCTTAATCTTTGCGCTTCGCGTATATGAATAGTAGCGTGCGCAGGTGTGAACATATGAATGAAGGCGCCGAACGAAACGAAAGTAAACGAATAATGTCTGGACTTTCGAGAACGGAACGAAAGATTATATTTAGCAACAGCGGACATTAGCATTCAAGATTCCAATCCCGAAAGTGTTGCATAAATTTCCAAAACGGCACAAAGAATGGAAACTTTTGTTCGAGGGATCTGTGTGGAATACAAATGAACCGGGATGGCCAAGTTCCAACAATGTGCATCCGCTTGATTGACATCTGGTTGGACTCGTCACGTGTGATTCGTCTTGGACCAAGTGTCGAATAAGTGTTCAACTCAAATCACTCAATAAGTTCAACAGAAACATTAATGGCTATCACTCGCCGTTAAATATTCTCCGGAGATATATTGAAATCGTGCGCTGCTGGATGATAGATCTCCCCGGTTTAACCGTTAACAATGTGTGACGATAATTGCTCATAAATTAGCTAATAGTAATCATCATATTTATTCCAAGCAGCCGCACCGCACCGGTTCCAGGCAGTTGTCCATTAGTTCCGTATATTGTTGGAAGAGGAATCATCCACCCTCTGGAATCTGGGAAGTAGGGAAGTCCCCAGCTACAAATCAGCTGTTCGGTCACGAGTTTTCAGGAGCGGCTCTTTAACCCTTTGGAGCCGGAGGGGTCATATATGACCCCAACATTGAAACGACTATATAAATTCACCCATTCATCAAAACAGAATACTGTCTTCGGCAAAGTTGTTGCAAATTGAGTCCTTTATTAAGGAAAAATGGAAATATTTGTATTTGAGACTTCATTTACAACCTAGAACATCCTGAACACCATGAAATTTGGAAAAACGACATAACTGACATACCAGTTGTTCTAAAAGCTGAACTTAGATATGGGTTACGTTTATATGTATTCATTTAATCTTTGTCAAGAATATCGAGAAATGTTTTATATTCTGGGATGTTCTAGGTGTTCCAAATTGTCCAATAGTGAAGTCCTTCAAATCTACAAGAATAATGTGATGTATTTTCGCCACAAATAATAGCATTGCATAACCTACTATGATCCGTGAAGCTTTTTACATCTACAATGTCATTTAGAGACACTATAGGGATATTCCAGGTCAGCCAAACTACCTTGGAGCTCAGAACTTCAGGTCTACACTTGTAACAATAGCCATATCTGTTATACTGAGTAACGCTGCATAATCAACCGCGGTTACTGGAGCAATCTGAAGTCTACTAGCTTATTTTAACCCTTTGGGACATTCAGGTTCGTCCAAACTGTTCTATAATAAAGTCCTTCAAATCTACAAGAATAGCTCTATGTGTTTTCGCCATAAATAATAGTATTCTATAATCTGGTGGGATCCGTGAAGCTCTAAAAATCTCAAATGTCATTTAGAGACACTATAAGGATATTCCAGGTCAGCCAAACTACCTTGGAGTTCAGAACTTCAGGTCTACACTCGTAACAGTAGCCATATCTGTTAAACTGAGTAACGATGCATAATCAACCGTGGTTACTGGAGCAATCTGAAGTCTTCTTGCTTATTATAACCCTTTCGAATATTCACTGTTGTCCAAACTGTTCTACAATGAAGTCCTTCAAATCTACAAGAATTTTTTTATGTGTTTTCACCTTAAATAATAGTTTTGCATAATCTGCTGGCATCCGTGAAGCTCTTAAAATCTCAAATGTAATTTAAAGACCCTATATGGATATTTCAGGTAAGCCAAACTACCTTGGAGTGCAGAACTTCAGGTCTACATTCGTAACAACAGACATATCTGCAATACTAAGTAACGTTGCATATTTATCTGTGGTTACTGGATCAATCTGAATACTACTTTTTATTATTAACCTTTAGGACAATCAGGGTCGGGAAAACTGTTCTGAAATGGAGTCCTTCAAATCGACAAGAAAAACTTTGTGTTTCCGCCATAAATAATAGCATAGCATAAACTGCTGAGATCCGTGAAGCTCTAGAAATCTTTAAAGTTATTTAGATACACTATGGAATCATAGATTTATATAATGAAAGAAGTTACCATTACACCCGTAGACTTCAGGATCTAAACTCAAGAACAGTTTGCATGGCCTAGGATATCCCGACTGATCTGATACTCTCTATTGAACTTCCAGACGACTTACTGGACATGATAGATTACAAACCAAAGCTTTGTGTAATGAAAGAAGCTATTGTTACACCCGTAGGTTATAGGATCCAAACTCAGGAACAGTTTGGAAGACCTAGGATATTCCGACTTATCTTATACTCTCTATTGAACTTTCGGAAGACTTACTGGACATGATAGATCACAAATTGAAGCTTTGTATAATAAAAGAAGTTACCGTTACACCCGTAGACTTTAGGATCTAAACTCAAGAATAGTTTGGAAGACCTAGGATGTCCCGACTTATCTTATACTCTCTATTGAACTTGACCTAGGATATTCCGACTGAGCTGATACTGTCTATTGAACTTCCAGAAGACTTCCTGGACATGATATATTACAAACCAAAGCTTTGTATACTGAAAGAAGCTACCGTTACACCCGTAGACTGTAGGATCTAAACTCAAGAACAGTTTGGATGACCTAGTACATCCCGACTGATGTAATACTCTCTATTGAACTTTCAGAAGACTTACTGGACACGATAGATTACAAATCGTAGCTTTGAATAATGAAAGAAGTTACCGTTACACCCGTAGACTTTAGGATCTCAACTTAAGAACAGTAGGATGTCCGGAAAAAATATTCTGCATAATATTCTACCTTATTTATACCATTGAGCACCAAAACTACATAAATACGTAGGAAAAACACCATAATAACGCTTGGAAAAATTCCGGCTTCAAAGGGTTAATGATCCCGCCAATTGCTATATTTAGTGCTATCGAACGATCATCGTAAGGCCGTTACTAACAGCTGTAACTGGTATGGGATGAGGCCAGTCTCACATATGAATCGTGTTGTATGATTAACCACTGGCGTAGCCACGGGGGGGGTTTTAGGGTTGAAACCCCCCCCAGAACCAAAATTTGTGGAACAAATTTTCAGTGTAAAGCGCTTTGCGACGAAAAATTTTTTCGGCTGCGCCGCTATTTTGAAGCTACGGATACAATAGCTCATTACTGTTTACAAAATGTAAGTGTCAAATCAAAAAGGTACCATTGCCGGTTGAAAACCCCTCCCAGAAACAATTTCTGGCTACGCCACTGTGATTAACATATAGCAAATGACCATTGAAACGTGTTCTTTACACACCTGATTTGTTTCATAATGTATAACAATTCATGAGGAAATTATCCTTTTAAATTTTTGGGCAGTTGAGATGAACAGAACATACAAAGGGACATTAAAAAACTGTATTGTAATTTGAAAGTAGGTGAAACACTTCGAATATATTAACCCTTTCCTTCCCACGACTTTGAACGACTATTTCTATGCCAAGAAAGTAATTTGGCCGAATGCCGTTTGGCCGGACGCCATTTGGCCGAAAGCATCATTTGGTCGAACGTCGTGCAACCGAAAAAGGAATGATGAACTTAAGCGATTATGCCACTGTTTTCTATATCAGTATAACTCAAAAGAACAGCCTATGATTAAAAGATGGAAAAATTCAGACAATAACATTCGCAGTCTCAGCGCCAACCAATCAGTTTTCGATCGATGGCTTATAGTCAAAAGAAGACAATATTTCTGATTATCATATTAGCAGTTAGAATGTTATACAGAGTTTGTCCTAGAGGCGTGGATTATTTTGATCAAAATTCGGCCAAACAACATTCGACTAAATGACCCTTTCGGCCAGATGGCATTCGGCTAAACGGCGTTAGGTCAAACGGCATTCGGCCACATGGCCGGACTCCGAAGAACATACACAGGATCGGATTTTATATTTCTCATAAATATTCAAAAACTTAAACACCAAGTCATGTGACTAATTAGTAAGTTTTATAGGGTATGTATGCCATCAATCATCTCACGCTCCCAAATTCATCCTATTCGAAAACAAGCGATAGGGCCCATATAGCCGAGGCGGTAAACGCACGGGTATTCAGCACGTTACGCCAAGAAGAGGAAGAGGAGGATAACGGCACTGATTGATTCCGTTCTTTTTGTTTTCATGCGTGCTAACAAAAAATTCTAACAAAAAATTCAAAAATAAGAAACAAACAACGCTTCAACTCTTCGTTTTTCGTAGGATGAAAATGGGAGCCACATAGGGTCTGGGAGGTCTGGGCACTTGCTGCGACAACTCAGTCAATTTTGAACCGATTGGCTTGATTTTTGAGACACGATCAGATACCCACCGTATCTACTTACTTACCTTACCGATCAGGCTAAGGCCGGGGTGACCTCTGCTGTACATAGTATACTATAGCTATAGCCGTCTCCATTCCACTCGGTCCATGGCTGTTTGTCTCCAGTTCCGCTCTCTGCGTAGGATCCACAAATCGTCATCCACTTGCTCGACCCACCTAGTTCGCTGCGCTCCACGTCTTCTTGTACCGGTCGGATGACTCTCGAGAACCATATTTGTCGGGTTGCTATCCGACATCCTGATGACGTGACCCGCCCAGCGTAGCCTCCCGATTTTCGCGGTATGAACGATGGTAGGTTCTTTCAGCAGCTGATGCAGCTCGTGGTTCATTCGCCTTCTCCAAGTCCCGTCTTCCATCTGCACTCCGCCGTAGATGGTACGCAACACCTTCCGTTCGAAAACTCCAAGGGCGCGTTGGAACTCTGCACTTAGGGTCCATGTTTCGTGCCCATAGAGGACTACCGGTCTAATCAGCGTTTTGTAGATAGTTAACTTTATTCGATCGTAGAGTTCTGCGGAGTCCAAAGTAAGCACGATTTCCTGCCACAATGCGCCTCTGAATTTCTCTGCTGGTGTCGTTGTCGGCGGTCACCAGTACACGAATTCTTCAACCGCCTCGATTTCATCACCGTCGATATAAATTCGGGGTGGCGGGCGTGATTCCTCTCTGGAGCCCTTTGCCATCATGTACTTTGTCTTCGACACATTCATGACTAATCGGGGATAAACACGAGTGGTACAATAGACCATTCCCGTGTAATTTTTTTATGTGCTCTACGGCTTTCTGACAATTTATTGAGTAAACTTTCCCATGGGATCACTATTTTTTAAAGCCTGCAACTATTGAAAAATAGCAAAAACAGTGCGAAGCTCTATTTTATACCGTTTTCCCCTTTAGGGTTTGGCTTGGTGAAAATGCGTTTGATCCCGTTCTCCCCCCTCTGACGTTTCTCCTGTGAGGTGAATTTCTGCATTAACATGTCTAAAGGGTCTAACTCGTTTTGTAAACAAACATTGTTTCTGTCGCTGTAGGGTCTATCTCGATCCACACGGAGAAACTAAAAAACTCAAAATTAGGTACTTTTAAACTCAATTTTGAGTTCTTTTTCGTCTCCCTTTTCATGCGCTCTTTCTAATGTTGTCAGAGAGTGAAGAGAGAAACAGCCCAACTTTTTCAGTTCAGTGCGTCAAGCCAAAACTGAGTTTCTAGCACAGTACTCAAATTTGAGTGAATACAACCTAGTCAAAATTTCGGTTGGGTGAAAAAAACCTAAAATTGGGTATTCCTTTCACATGGAAGCAAGCGGGAACAACCCAACAAAAACATCGATTTCATCAACTCAAAAGTGGCTTGACGCACGCAACCCCGAAGTTGAGTGGAAAGAACTCACTTCTGGGTAGTTTCGTTTCTCCGTGCACCCACGCATCTGGGGGCCGTTATCAGAAAGATCAAACTTGGCTCTTTCTGATAACGACCCCCAGATGCGTGGGTGGATCGAGATGAGCCCTACAGCGACAGAAACAATGTTTGTTTACAAAACGAGTTAGACCCTTTAGACATGTTGATGCAAATTTTTCGTCAGCTGATGGCTGTCAATTGTTTTGTTTTGACGGTTTTGACAGAGGCATTTTGCACGCACTTGACTAGAGTGGCAAAAACGCAAAAACTATAGTTTTGATTCGATCACCAGAGAAAAGGATATTCCCGACCCCGGAAGTACGTTTGCAGTTACCGTGAGCAGCACTTTGCCGGGAGTTACAATCCACCGAACCCAATTCAACGTAGGTAGCCACCTCAGTTTACTCAATCAGCATCACACGGACCAGTAGTGCCGGGAGCAGGAAAAGATTACCCGACAGCAAGAGGACAGTGTCAATTCTGCATCAACATGTCTAAAGGGTCTAACTCGTTTTGTAAACAAACATTGTTTCTGTCGCTGTAGGGCTCATCTCGATCCACCCACGCATCTGGGGGTCGTTATCAGAAAGAGCGAAGTTTGATCTTTCTGATAACGGCCCCCAGATGCGTGGGTGGATCGAGATAGACCCTACAGCGACAGAAACAATGTTTGTTTACAAAACGAGTTAGACCCTTTAGACATGTTAATGCAGAATTTCTGGAGAAACTGGAATTGGCCCCGTAGTAGCACGACGCCATTCGTCAGCTGCTCGATGAACAAGCCTTCGCTATCTGCGGGAATTGAAACTGTCCAACAGCGGCACCGATTGGAGCGTAAACCTTCGGAAATAATTATTGAATGCCGTTGGGAGCTGGTAAGTTTATAGGAAACCAGGTTCAGCTGATTGTTGTTTGCATACGTATTCCCTTTCGTTCACACGATTTAAATAAAATTAAATTTGTTCGAAAGCGAATACGCCCGTAAATAAGAATGACCTTGATTTTGGTTTTTACGTTTCGAAACATACCTTCCAGAAATGTTACCATACACTGCGAATCCGGCATTACCCTTTAAGGAATAAAAAGTACCCTCTTTTTGCAAGTATATGAAGCTGTCAAAATAAAGGGTACCTGTCAAATTTTGAAAATGGGTAAATTTGGCCCTTCTTATAATTCCGACCGGGTACTCTAATGAGTGAAAATGTTGTTGAGCATTTTCGAGGTGCATCCTGAGGAACATCCAGTCTGACTGACTGATGTGATTTTGTAGATTTTTGCGGGTAAGTAAAACAAAATACTCAATTGCGTTGTTAAGTTACCAACTAATTAGTAAATTATTTCTTTCATTAGGATGTCGGTGGCTCCGAGGGGGCCTTTTGACCTCCACCTGGGTCAAAGTTTGGTCCAGGATTCCTTCAACCAGGTGCGGGGATAAAAGTTGTTCGTGGTCCAACTGGCAAATCCCACAGCAATAAACAAACAATAAAAAGTGAAATAACAAAAATTAATAAATATTTCGCAAAAAAATCTTTTTAAAGTTGTTTATTATTTATTTGATTGTTTAAAAGTTCAAAATTATCACTAAGTTCCCATAAAATGATAAAGAGGGTAAATTTTACTCTCTTCATAATTTGAAATCGTTCCAGAAAAAGAGTAAAAATCACACGTTGATTTGACGTACAAGCAGTTTACTCTTTAAAGAGTAAAGGCCGTTTACTCTTTTTATGAGTTCACCTAGTTACTCTCGAAAAGGGTACTTTTTCACTCTTTAAAGAGTACTTTGATCTCTCAGTGTATAGGTATGTATGGAGCACAGCCAGAAGCTTTATAGTACCAGGCAATTTGCAGTACAAACTACCTGCCAGATGCCGGAATTGGGGTAGCTAGCTCAGATACAGAACCGCATCATCGGAGCTACGAGTCCAAACGTTTATCAGCAGCAGCATCATGAGCAGCAGTACACTTAACAACCAAAGCGGATTTACCATGTGCATTCGCTGTAAACAGATAAACGCAAAGCTGAACATCCGATTTTTCATCATCTTTCAGACAGTCCCGTCGATCATGGCCATCCTACTAATATCCGATATTATAATTTTATCACTGCAGTTGTCCCACAAACTTATACATATGTGAACCTGAGAATGTGAACCAATCTTTCATTGGAGCTCCACAACAAAAGTGCTATAGCCGGTACCGGTCCAGCTTGATTATCATGAACAGGATCAAAATTCGCCAGTGTGTTGTTAGCATTGTTAAATTTCGTGTTTACGTGTTAAAAGCTTATAGGTAATGAACAAATATTGTGGGTGGGGTGTTTCGGTGTTTCCGTGGGTTCTGTGATTTATCCGAACAATACACTTCAGGCTGGAAAATAAGAGCATATAAATTGTAATAAGATTGGGTGATTAACATAACAGATAACACCGCTAGCCATGATGGTCTCCAATAGCGGAAGGTCCGAAAGAGCTTGAAACTATTGAGAAATCATCTTGTCTACAGGTCGTAAGCCCTGATAAAGTGTGGAACGTTTTGATGGCTGTGATCCCTGACCATCATGTCAAAACCCAGGGATACCCAAGTGACCATACTGTTAGGGTGTAGGGGTTGCATGTGTGAGGCGCATATATTGACAGGCATTGCTATGGACCGTTAGGGCTGAGTAGGGTCGAAGAATGGATCTACGATTGCTGAATTATACTGAAAAACTCGTGATTCAGCAGTGGTGGCACCGCTTTCCGCTTTTGTTCGGCCTTGGTGGTTTGTGTGGGGTGGTGCGTGTCGGTGTGTGTGTGCTTTGTGCGTGTGGTGCTTACGGCTTCAGCAGGGTGGTTACTTGGGTAGTGTGGGATAATTGGGTTTGGGACTGAGGGGGTCGTCGTTGATAAGGCCGACATCATTGAGTGCTCAGTGTTGGCGGTTGTATTGGTGACGATTTCTTCAGCCTTAAGATCTCATTTATACCACGCACAGATTTTTGGGAAGAGGGAGTACTTTGTAATGCAAGAGAGGGACTTAAACTCTGCGTTACGGGTTGGGCGAGGTCATGCAGGTAGACTCAACCCAGGTGACCGTGCGGCTCGGACAGTGATGCATGAATGAGTGCGGTGTGGGTGAGGTGCGCTGCCCTGTGGGTGCAGTTGAGTCCGGGTTGGAGTGGAAAGAGACCCTTCTCTACTCTAGGTCGGGTTCGGTTGTACGGGCGTGGTAGTGTTTGTCTTATTTGTGCCGTGTTGTGCGTGATTTGCGGCTCGAGCTGTGTGGTTACTTGGGAAGTATTGTGCTCTGTAATCTAGATTTTGGTTTTAAGGTGAAGCTAAGGCTGGGCTGTGCCTCGGATTTGTTGGGCGCAGGTCGGGAGAGCTGGTGGCAGTTTGTGCTGGGGGGTTTACTCGATTGGTTATTCACTGATGGTGGCCAGTCGATCGACTTATCGGCGCTGCCTGTCATTTGGTTCTTGGGGTTTGTGCTCTCGAGGTTCGGGGCGTTGCTTCGTTGTATCTTCGCTTTAATACTAATATTCCTTGTTTGATTTAACTGACTGTTTTCTACAGGCGTTTAACTCATTCTATTTCATAGATTGCCAAATTTAAGGGTAATGGTTCAATAGGGTGTTAGCTATCAGAGTGGATTAGAAGGAGTTGGCGCCTACAATACACCAACACTGACACACACACTCCAATACTTACACGCACACATGCACCTACAACTAGCTGTAAAAGACCAGTGGGCGGGACAATGGTGCCTACCCAACAGTTGTAGGTGGGGTGTTTGGCTTAGCTACATGACTTGGTCCGGCAAGCCCATAAACATCAATTGGTAGACGTATTGCCTAGTGAAAAGACAACGCAGATGGGCGAAAGCCAGGGGATGCGTTGATAATAGCAGAATAGCAGAATAGCAGAAGATTGGGTGATTAACATAAAGTATGCGGCAAGTTCACATTGAAGTCACTAATTTATTCAAATTATTCTAGAGGGTTATTCCTGTTATTTTATTAACTTCCTAGAATACCAGAATTTTGTTTTTCAATAAGTCCTTAAACGATTCTTTCTCGCCATCAAAATTTTATTGAACTAAAAGGACTCAACCAGTTATCTTGAGTTGCGAGTTGACGCACAAAAATATCTTTTTCTTGCTCATTTATTCGTAGAATATCTGGAATTATCCCATTCTCCATAGACTTATCCTTCACCTAATCAGTTTTTAATATATTGTATATAGTATATAGTATGATTTACTGTGCTAAAAAGTTCACCATATGTCCTCTCAAGAAGCGAAAGTATATTCGAACCAAGATTCGAACTACCATCAAGGTACCAGATTCCGCTAATCTAAGACCAGTTTTGCAGAAAAACATCATCTGTTAAATGACTGGTAAGCCAATTTGTAATGTTTTTGCATTTTAAGTTAGTTTAATCTAAGTACAATCAGATACAAAACAAGACTTATGTAGAACTTTTCATAAAAGTATGATTTTATTACAATTTGTGTGAGACCAAAGTGGTCCTAATTCCGCTCACGGACAAATGTCTGCCATCTTTTAAATAGACTTTTGCGGAAAAGTGAATTATTTTTGCAACTCTATGTTTTTACAATTATTTTTCCTGTTCAGCGGGAGTGTATAATAGTGATTAAATACACTGTGTACAATCGACAGTTTTTACGATTTCCACGTATTTTTTTGCGTGAGCGGTTATTGGAACACATAAAATTTCCTACAGCTTTTTTGAGTCCAATAGCCGCTCAAAAAATTCTACTGTTTTGTTTTTAAAATTTATATTATTCGGTGAATATTGCATAAAACGGGCTCTCATATATTTTTTATTGTCCAAGAATATCAGCGACGAAAAGGGGGTATTTATGCGTGAAAACTTGATTTTTGCAACAGTGAGCGGCTACTGGTACACTGACGGTATCTCTGCTGTTGCTGAATAGGTTCACCATGTCTTTCCAAATAGCGAGGTGACGCAAACTATTGATAGAAATTATTCTCATCAAAACTTCTATAACTATTTTAGAGATCCATGGGTAAGCCTTTTTTAAGAGATTCTGCGGGTGCTGAACAGGTTCACCATGTCCTCCCCCGATGCGAGGTGACGCAAACTATTGATATTAGCCACTATACTGCCCCCATTGGCACAACAGTCCCATGTGAATAGGAAACCCAGCAAACATGGGACTGTTATGCGAATAGGGGTAGTATACTCATTACGCCAGCAAAATCAAATGGGCAATGGATTCGAACGAATCAAATACGTTCGAAAGTGGATACGCCCGTTAACAAGAATGAGGGTGTAAGACTGCCTTAACAACTCCAAAGATTCATGACTTATTCTTCATTTAAATAGATTTTGCTATTACTGAATAGGTTCACCATGTCCTCCCAAGAAGCGAGGAGACGCAAACTTGATTCAAACTATTGATATTAGTCACTACTCAATAGGATTTCGTTAACTACTCCATTCTTTTTTTATCACTGCTGTTGCTGAATAGGATCACCATGTCTTCCCAAATAGCGAGGTGGCGCAAACTTTATTAAAACTATTGATATTAACCCACTGGCGTAGCCTACTCCAGAAATCTATTAGTGATACTTCTTTCAAAGAGATTCTGTTGTAGCTCGAGCTTTTGAGGTGGCAATATAGTTGCCACTGCCCGTTTAGGGTACTTTTCTTCTGTTGACTTCGACAAAAAACCGGAAAAGATATTTTAGAGTGGATTAGGGCTTAACCCATAATATAAACTGTGTAGTTCAGCTCATGTCAACCCGTAATTTGATTATTTCTTAAAATATTTACCAAATCTATAATTTTACAATAAGTTTGAGCTAATTTTCTTCACGCGGTCAATTTTTGCCATTTTTAAGACTACAAATGGCTACCAAATTGTTTTTAAAGCTTTGCTTAGTACCAAAAAAATACCAGGCGTTGTTAGTAATCCCAATTTTGCGTAAACCAAAAAAAAAAATTATTTGGAATAAATTGTTATAAAACAGAAAAAAAAAATACAAACAGTAGGTGGCAATATAGTTGCCACTGCCTTATAAAGGGTTAATGGATGCTCCCTTATAGCGATGTCACGCAAAGCATTTAGATTGAGTAATTATTCAATTCCGTTTGGTCTAGACTTCGTTAAATACCGATAGTACTCTAGAGAAACCATAAGGACCATTTTTTCGGCTTTATCGCGATCAAAAGAAATAAAGTACTTCAAATGTGCAGTTTCTTACCTAGATTTTCATGTTTCTTTCAATCAAAAATTTCATAAGGCCGCATCCATGTATTACGTAACGGTAAAATCGACATTTCTTGAATTCATTAGCCATAAGGCTGACACAAATTTCGATTTCCCCAGCCCCCCTCGGCAAATTTTTGTCCGAATTCAACATTTTGAGGGGGGGGGGAAACAAATAAATTATTTAAGAAATTTAAAAATTTCAAGTGAAATTAGTGTCATCGAGAAAATTTCTTAACAAATCCGTGCTAAATTGTTTGGGTAATTTTTCATCGAATGCATTTATTATTTATCATCCCCCCTCCTTCTCGACGAGTCAACGAGGAAAGTGACAGAAGAAGAAATTAAGATTTGTTCCGGTCCCAACTCAAAACGGAAGTTCGAAACAAACTAAAATGTTTTCAAGCAGAGAAAAATTATAATTGTAGATTAGTTTCCAACGCCCTAAAGGGCGAACATCTTCAAGGAAAAATGCTGGGCTGCGGCTTATAATTCCATTGTTTGTTGCTGCTGTTCTCGGTGAGGTCGAAACATGGTTTCATTCTAAACGCGATTCCGTCGATAGAAAAACCAGATTATAGTAATGGTGGGGAGCAGCTCGTGCAGGTGGTTTCTGGGAAGCGGCTCTTTCTTCCTGCACACGGATGCTGGGCGGTGATGCTGCACTTTATGTACTTCAGATGTCGTTGGATCAGGTTGGCTTCCCAGAACTATTTCTACTTCATTAATCGGACGTGCCTGGAGACCATCCTCGATAAAAAATCTTCCCATGTCCGGATCCAGGATGTAGATGTATTGCTACAGTCTGGGATAGCTTCGGTGCCAACGGAATCACAACACTCCGAAATGTTCTTTTTCGAGATGTGTGGAAGATTGAATCTTCCCGTCGAAATTCGAAGTGCAAGGTGAGGAGACATTCTTCCACCGTATCCTTTCGGGGCCTGGTTCGTGCTGGATTACTTCCGTACAGTCGTAGACGAGGTTGTACCGGTTTAATGCGCCAAAAAAATTCTACTTCAATTAGTTGATATCCGCCAGGATTCCGCGATGCGTGGTTGCCATAATCTGGTCAAATTTAAATTTTGTTATCCCGTCGCTTCTTCCGAGTCTTCCCATCACTTCAATCTGATAAACTGAAATCACCTTCCTCGTCGGATACCTTATCGGTAAATATTGCACACCGCCGCAATAAAGGTGTTCCCCAATCCAGTCGACGGTTGAGATGATTACTTCAGGAATCTCTGGAACATGCTCCCGGCCAATTCGTTTGGAACCCATCGAAGGGATTGAATGTGCTGGTCTTCCTGGAATCCGGCAGTTTGACATTTCTGATTGTAAACAAACATTACAGAATAGGGCTCCCATGGTGCATCTCATTTTCTGAGTGGTGAAAAAAAGATCACCATTGTTAGGGTAACCAAAAACTACTTCGCATGGGGGTTTTGATTCCAAAATGTGGTGAAATTCCCGATTTTTGAAAATTTGTAAGAAAATCAGGAGTGCATATAAAAAAAATCTGAAAACGTCAATAATCATCAAAATCATTTGTCTTTCGAAGTAAAATATAAAAATGGGGGGTTAGGTCAGACGGGAATGGTCTATTCACTATTACTTCACATTTGCAAAAAAAATGAACTTCTAAAGAAAAACCTGAAAGGACGAACTAATTACTTTTAATTCCACTACTGTGTTTTTTTTTGTACAAAATATATTTTTCTCGGTTTTTTTAAAATAAAATCATACCGGATGTGCAGTCATTATAAATTTCCCATTTCATGAAAAATGAAAATGATAAGTATGTAGCCAATTATCCCAAACAAATTTGAAAAAAAAAATTTAAGCAACAACAATAAGTTAGATTATTGAATTTGTTATTTCTTAATATCCAGTGTTGATGATTTATAATTATTTTATTATTATTTATTTACGACACTTCACCCTAACAGGCATTTGTGTTGGGGGGATAAGTTAGTTTCCATTACCTCGTCCATTGAAACATATTCTACTTAATTTGTTAAATTGGCTAATTATTGCTCACAGCTATATAGCTATATAGCTCTATAGAAGTGGCTTTAAATAATTTACTACCGTGGAGTGCCCTAATTTTGCGCGGGTCCAAATTTTGTCCTAATTTCACTTTAGATAGCGTAGCAAAAGTGTAATTTGGACATTTGCATAATTAGTATTATGATTATGATCTCTAAATATTATCAGTGAGCGAAATTTGGACCCGCGTGAAATTAAGGCACCCTACGGTACAAAGAACTTCTTCAATTCTATTGGGCCACCCGGTTGAATTACCACTGGGCATATAGTACGATGCTACAGCGCTGGCCCCTCGGCTGGCCCTGGCTCAGAGTCAGAGAGAAAAATGTAACAACAACAAAACATTGTAACCGCGTTGAGTTTTGCACAATAAAGTTCAGTTCATTAATCGTAACGTTTTTCCCCGCGGTTATTCTTTTATTCGCTACGGAAATTCCACTGCCCAAACCTCCGACAGGTTATGGGACCAGTTGTTCGGTCGGAATATCGGGAAGTTGTGCAGTTAAATCGTCGGTTCGGTCGGTTGTACGCGCAGGAGGAGAATTCCCTCGAGGAGGAGGAAGATGGCGGACGCTGCTAAGTTTTCGTTCCCGAGACTTTCCAACACAAATTGGAACGTGTGGAAATTTCGGATGGAGATGCTTTTAACTCGCGAGGAGTTATGGCATGTGATTGACGAGGCCAAGCCGGTGCCTGTCACGGAGCAGTGGACGAAGGAGGACAGACGAGCCAAAGCCACCATCGGACTCACCATCGAGGACAGCCAGCTGGGATTGCTGAAGAACGCCACGAGTGCTCATGATGTATGGGAGGCACTACGACAGCATCACGAGAAAGCTACAGTAACCTCTCGTGTTTCGCTGCTCAAACGGCTGTGCAGTAAAAACCTCCACGAAGGTGGCGACATGGAAAACCATCTTCTAGAGCTCGAAGAACTCTTCGATCGTCTACAAGCAGCTGGATTGGAGCTCGAGCCGGAGATGAAAGTGGCTATGGTTTTGCGGAGCCTCCCTGACTCGTTCAGCGGTTTGGTGACCGCACTCGAGAGTCGCCCGGACGACGACATTACAATGGAGCTGGTGAAATCAAAACTGCGGGACGAACATCTCAAGCGCACGGAACGAGGAATGAACGATAGCAAGGCTCTGAAAACGGGACCAAGCGGAAAGGCATCCGAAAAGGTATGTTTCTTTTGTAAAAAGCCCGGCCATTACCGGAAGAACTGCCGAAAGTACCTGGCTACTCTCAAGGGGGAGTCGGATGCAAGCAGACGTGAAACCTCGTCGAATGCAAGTGGACAAAAAGCGAAGCAGGCACAGGACTCCGGTGTGCCGTTACTTTTCTGGGCGGATGCTGGTAGAAGTGCTCCTGCGGCAGAGGAAGATGGAAAGTGCTGTACGGTGAAAGGATCTACGCGGTTCTGGTTCGTCGATAGCGGCGCGTCGCAGCACATGACAAGCAACAAAGCCTTTTTCTCCGAGCTGGTCGAAGACGTGCGGGTAGAAGTAACTCTTGCCAACGGTAAGAAAACGGTTGCTGCTGGAGTTGGCAACGGAATGCTGCTGTGCGAGGACGGCGGTGGCAAGAAGCGTGATGTGAAAGTGCAGGACGTTCTCTTCGTCCCAGAATTAGAAGGCAGTCTTTTGTCCGTGAGTATGCTTGTTGCGAAAAATTTCTCTGTTGTGTTCGATTCACATGGATGTCGGGTCCGTGATGCGAGTGGCTGCACGGTGGCGGTCGCTGACTTGCGTGGTGGGATGTACCTGTTAAGGTGTTGCGAGAGATCTTTGGCTGCTGCTGCGTCTCGTCACAATGAATTCTGCCAACATACGTGGCACCGTCGCTTTGGCCACCGGGACTACGACGTGGTGGACCTGATCAACAAAAAGGAGCTAGGCACGAACATGAAGGTGGTAGACTGTGGAATAAAGCTGGTGTGTGAGTGTTGTCTCGAAGGCAAACTGCATCGGAAACCATTCCCGAAGGTGGCACAGAGGCGTGCTAAGGAGGTGCTCGAGCTTCTGCACACTGATGTGTGTGGACCTTTCAAACATGTGACACCCGGAGGCAAGAAGTATTTTATGACGATCATTGACGATTATAGTCGTTATACCACCATATATTTGCTGGCGAACAAATCCGAAGTGCCTGGGAAGATTAAGGAGTTCGTGAATTTGGTTAAGAACCAATTCAACCGTAAGCCAAAAGCGATAAGGTCCGACAACGGAGGAGAGTACGTGAATACCGAGCTACGTGAGTTCTTTGCTGCGGAAGGCATCAGGGCGGAATACACCACACCGTACTCGCCGCAGCAAAACGGAGTGGCTGAGCGGCGTAATCTCTACCTCCAAGAAATGGCTTTATGTATGCTCATCGATGCCAATCTTCCAAAGGAGTTCTGGGGCGAGGCGGTATCCACGGCGACGTTTCTCCAAAATCGATTGCCTTCTCGTTCCGTTGGATGTACTCCGTTTGAGCGCTGGTTCGGTCGCAAACCGGTGATGCAGGGATTAAAGGTGTTTGGCTGCGAAGCGTACGTCCACATCCCGAGTGAGAAGAGGGGCAAACTTGAGAGCAAGGCGAAGAAGATGGTCTTCATCGGATACTGCAGTCAAGCTAAGGCGTATCGGTTTCTTGACCTGGACACTCGGAAGGTTACTGTGAGTAGAGATGCCCGTTTTCTGGAATTGGGTGCAGAAGTGAATAATGAACTTTCCACCGACGTTCGTAACAAAGGAGAAGTAGAAGTTGAGATCGGTAGTGCGGAAGACAACCGTTTGGAGACGGAAGATGATCCGGACGAAGATGCAGACTCGTTCTACAGTGGACCAGAGGAACGAAGCTCGGAAGAAAGTGATTCTGCGGTTGATGAAGCTGGAGCTGCTGGTGGTGTAGTTCAGGACCGGCGGCGATCTGGCCGCATTACTCAGGGTGTGCTACCGAGAAGGCTCGAAGACTACGTAATCGGTGAAGCCGGTATGGCTGCGTTTTGTGGTGATGAACCGATGACGTACGAGCAGGCGATATCTTCTGCTGAAAAGAAAAAGTGGCTTGCTGCGATGAAGGAGGAGATGTCTTCTTTGCAGGACAACGACACCTGGACACTCGTTCGGTTGCCACCCGGGCGGGAACCCGTGGGAAGTCGCTGGGTGTTCAAGAAGAAGGAGGATTCGGACGGCCAAGTTGTACGGTTTAAAGCTAGAGTAGTGGCCAAAGGCTACTCTCAGCGCTTCGGGCAAGATTTTGAGGAAGTTTTTGTGCCCGTTGCGATGCAACAAACGTTCCGCGTTCTGCTGGCCGTCGCTAGCAGCAGGAAGATGGATGTCAGGCATATCGATGTCAAATGTGCTTACCTCTACGGACTGTTGAAGGAAGATATTTTCATGGCTCAACCACCGGGTTTCGAAGTTGCTGGGAAGGAGGACTGGGTGTGTAAGCTTAACAGGAGCATCTACGGCCTGAAACAGGCCGCACGGGTTTGGAACCACACCATCAAGGAGTTCCTGACAAGTATTGGCTTCGAACAGTCGACTTCGGATGCGTGCTTGTTCATGAAGAACCTCGGCAACGGAGAGTGGCTGTATTTGTTAATCTACGTGGATGACATGGTGCTCGTGTGCCGTATACAGAACGAAATCGACAAGGTTGAAGAGCAGCTTCGGAAGAGGTTCCGCATCACTTCGTTGGGAACAATTCGTCACTTTCTGGGGATGAGCGTGAACAGGGAAGCTGATGGAGTATATTCGATCAACCAGGCTGCTGCTATTCGAAAAATTGCGAAGAATTACAATCTGGAGGAGGCCAAGCGATCGAATGTTCCGATGGACACGGGCTACTACAAGAACAGGATGGAATCAAAGAGCCTGCCGAACAACATCGAGTACCATCGTTTGATCGGGTCACTGCTATACATTGCCACGAACAGCAGGCCGGATATTGCTGCGTCCGTTTCGATATTGAGCCGGAAAATCAACAACCCGCTTCAATCGGATTGGACTGAAGTTAAGCGTGTTGTGAGATACCTTTGCGGAACAGCAGATTCAAGATTGCGCCTCAATGCCGAGAATCTACAGTTGGAAGGTTTTTGTGACGCCGATTGGGCAAGTGATACCGCGGACCGCAAGTCGAACAGTGGATTCGTGTTTCGTCTTGGCGGCGCAACGGTGAGCTGGAGTAGCCGGAAACAGTCATGCGTTTCGGCTTCTACGATGGAGGCTGAATATGTAGCTCTAGCTGAGGCTGGACAGGAAGCTGTCTGGCTGCGCCGACTTCTTGCGGAACTGAAGGCAGAGCAGAAATCACCAACCGTTATTTGGGAGGACAACAAAAGCTGTTTGGAGTTCGCTACCCAGGAGAAGCAAAACCGTCGCTCCAAACATATAGATACGAAGTATCACTTCATCAGGGAGCTATCCAACTCTGAAGAAATTCTGCTGCGGTATTGCTCCACCGACAACATGCTTGCGGACATAATGACAAAGCCATTAGGAGCTGTGAAGGTACGGAAGTTCTCGGAGATGTTGGGACTAGAGGCCTGCCAACGCTGATCATCGAGGAGGAGTATTGGGCCACCCGGTTGAATTACCACTGGGCATATAGTACGATGCTACAGCGCTGGCCCCTCGGCTGGCCCTGGCTCAGAGTCAGAGAGAAAAATGTAACAACAACAAAACATTGTAACCGCGTTGAGTTTTGCACAATAAAGTTCAGTTCATTAATCGTAACGTTTTTCCCCGGTTATTCTTTTATTCGCTACGGAAATTCCACTGCCCAAACCTCCGACAAATTCTTCATCTTGTGCGTGGTCTTAAATCAAAATGACATACAATTTCCTGGCTACTATGATCATCAAAGCACGGTGAACCCTTCCATAAACTACGTTGAGGAGGTGGAGGGGGATCTGGCCAGATATCAACGGTCCATCAAATTTTTAAATTTTGTATGGACAAAATTCTACAATCGGGAAAGAGGCGTTTGAGATGGCCCAAAATGAGTCTACGTAGTTCAAGGACAGCGCTACAATAATACAAGCATTAGCAGATTGCTAAAACAGTTGAAAATGTGAATAACACTTCAAAAATTTTGCAGTTCATCAATTCTTAACATAAAATTTGCAATTATTTTTCATTTCACTAATTTCACGGTAAAACATTTTTTGAACTTGATAAAATCGAAAAACCACTGTAGTGAAAAATGTGATACACCCTAATGTGCATTTTTTCTTATTTATCAAAGACACGCACTTAGCTCTATCGCTCTATCGTCCAGCACTGGAAACACATTCATAAGAGCAATTCGACACCTAGCCACCCACTTTTAACTGACAGCATTGGCAGCTGATTCCTTGCTCGCCCGTCAGTTTGGATGCTGACGAACCGGGAGCAAAACAACACCCTCTCAAAACATTCCAGCAACTTTCTTATCTCGTGCATCATCTCTCTATTTACTCGTGTTTTTATTGGTTTCTACTTAAATTTTGAATTATAATCGTTCGTGCAGTAGATGTGATCACTCAGATTCGTTTTCCCCGCGCGGTTACGTACTTATTCGCGTTCAGTTCCGATAGTGACATCCTCTTTCCCACCAGTGTGTACGAAATTTCCTCACCCGGGCACCACCATGTCTGCTTTCATCTTCCAGAAATGGTGCCATGTCGGTATGGAGCACTAGCACAGCGGGAATCGACACAGTGCTAGCCACCACCCTAGGAGCTGCCATCAACCAGAAAACCTTCAGTACAAACCACCTGCCCAGTGCCGGCCTAGTGGTGACTCAGATCCCGAACGGCACCACCGGAGCCACCAATCTAGGCGCCCAGCAGCAGCACCAACATCAGCATCAGTTGAATTTTGTGAGCGCCGCCAGCAATAGTGCACTGAACGGCGGAAGTGGGTTTACCCATGTGCACCTGCTGACGACACCGGCCGGAAACGTAGGCACTGACCGCAGCAGCGGCGGAGGTGGCCCGTTCAGCAGTCACAGCACCAGCAGCAACAGCAATCACAGTCATTCCCCGCCCAGTCACGGAGGGTCGTACGCGCACAACAATAATAATTCCGTCGGCTGGAACAACCGAACCAGTATTTGCAGCACACACAACAAGGTATGAATTCTCTATGTTTTTTACATCTGCATTCATATTAATTTGAATTTGTTTAATGCTAATGGCTGGTTCATAGGCAAAAGAGATCGACAATCTATTGAAATCGCTAGTAGTAGTTAATGAATGATACCAGATTGAAATTTATAAGGAGTTTTAATTTTTTGAGTAAAATACCTACGTGTAGGTAAATACTCGTGTTCAAAGTTGTGTGTAGCATATTATGCTTTTTCACAGTTATGTTGATTTTTTCAAAATTTTACGTATATGTATTACCCTGGTACACGGTTTATATGGGAAAATACAAAAAATGGAAAAACTCAAGTTCCTGTATACTTTTTGAGATCCACTTTGGTCCAATATCAACTGTGCAAAATTTCAGATCGATCGGAAAAACTATATTTTAGCGCCCGCCATTCTTAGTTTTTCATACGATTTACTATGGGGAAATTTTACTCCTGCAAAGAAAAATCGCTAGGAGTCATCCCTAGATCCCTAAAAATAAGTCAACAAATGATTTCTGTAGAATACTTTACTGGGAATCAGACCTCCGAAGACCGCAAATCGATGCGACGTTCGTGGAAAAATTTATTAGGCCTCATCCGATCGATAAAATGACGAGATTTTATTATTTATTGTTATTCCTTACATGTTTAACAGCGTTTGTATGCCATTCGGTTTTCAGTCAATAACTTTTTACTCATACCTCAGATTGCTTTGCGGTCTTCGGAGGGTTGATTCTTCGTAAAATTTCCAACAGAAATCATTCATCGATTTATTTTTAGGGGTTAAGGGGCAACATGTGCCGATTTTTCTTTGAAAAAGTGATTTTCCCCATACTAAATCGTATGAAAACTTAAAATGGCTGGCGCTAAAATATAGTTAACTATTTCCATGAGCATGAGCATGAGCATGAGCATGAGCATAGATGACCGCACAATTCGTAGTTGCTACTCCGTGATTGACCAGAGCAATCGAAATTGCACAGGGAACCAATGAATAGGGCTTGGGATTAGCTTACTATTCTCAATGTACACAGTGCGAGAGCTCTCAACTTTAATAAGGTCAATAACGGCGCCGGCCACGTCCTTACGGTCATCGAGGATGGGAGGGAATGTTAGTAAGACAAACGTTGTTATAAAGACCGCGAATCGCTGCATCTCCACGTTTGTCTCAGGAAGGAATTTTTGTTAGTAGGGTAAGGTACATTGTCAGTCCGGGAGTCACCTATGGTTGGTGATATGATTTGACAATGGATCAGTATACACAAACCGCCGTTAACAACCGACCACTTCTCGACGCAAAAACTAGCCAAAAATAAAATTCTATCGCGCGTCTCCACTCCACTAGGGAGCAGAAACCTTTAGTCTATTCCACATAGAAATACACTGAACGCGACTCACTTGTCGGCGCCGGATTTTTTTTTTCTCGACCGGCGAGCCCGAACTAACACTTTTCACTCTTTTGTGTAACTGAAAACAAAAAATAAAAGAAAAAATAAAAGAAAATCAACTAAAAGTGTATTGAGAACCAGCGCCGACGCGAAGCCACGACGCGTCCACCGCACACTCAGAAATGCCATTTTGGCGCACTACAATCCACACACGACGGCACGCGTAGTTTATTCGACCGACGCACACGAATGATCGGAAATTTCTCGCTAAAATATAGTTAACTATTTCCATACAAAAAGTGTCTTTATTAGACTGGGTCAACAAAGTCGATTTTTTGGAACAAAGCTTTTTCGATTCCTTTTGGCGTCCAAAAAAACTGTGCAAAATTTGGGAGCGATTGGTTGCGTCCCCGTATTCCGCAATGCGATTGAAATTTGTATGGAATTTAGTATGGAAAAACGTGCTTTTTTGCATTTTTCTCCTAAATTGATTTTTTTTGTCTCGATCTAACTAATGACGTTGAAGTTTAGCCTAGGATATACCGAAGCTACCAAGCGAATAACTTTTTCCACAAGCATCGGATCACTTTGCGGTCTTTGGCAAAGTTTTTCGGCATATCCTAGGCTACACTTTAACGTCATTAGTTAGATTGTTTTTGACAAAAAATTCAATTTAGGAGAAAAATGCAAAAAAGCACGTTTTTCCATACTAAATTCTATACAAATTTCAATCGCAGTGCGGAATACGGGGACGCAATCAATCGCTTCCAAATTTTGCACAGTTGTTTTGGCCGCCAATACAGTTTGAAAAAGCTTTGTTCCGGGCTGATGCGATCAAATTTAAAGTTTCTCCATACAACGTTGACCCACTCTAGTCTTTATACTGATGAATGAAAACGAATGAAAACATTTGCATGGATGGTGATTCAAAATTCTAGCTAAAATTCTTGTTATTTTAAGGTTGCAGCCAAAATTCCATTACAATCGAACAATAGAGGTAATAAACTATAGAGGGAGAATGTCGCTGGCGTCGCCGCCGAAACATCTCTTGCTGGCGAAGATAGGGAGGTATATAAGTGTCAAAGCGAAAAAGTATGCAGTTTGACAGATAGATACCCGGGATGTTTTCGAACGAGAACAAAGGGAACAGCAGCGACATTCGTCCTCTATAGTTTATTAGCTCTATTAATCGAACAGATATTTTGATCCTTAAACATGATTATTTTGTATGGGAATCAGTCTGTCTTTATCCCTTCCGTGACGAACCAGCACAATTGTGCTGTTGAGCGGTAGCATTTTTGCATATTTTTTTCATCTGTTTATACTTTGTTTTATGTGATGTAAACTGTTTCAATAATTCAGCCATTACTTATACTCGTTTGTGTGTAAACAAACTTTTGTTTACGTTGCCTGTGAGATTTATCACAACGAGGTAAACAAAAAGTGGACAAAAACCGTAAAACATGAAAAAGTTGTGTCTGTCGCATAATTTTTATTTCCGATTTGTCTAGGTAGTCAAAGCAAGAAATCGAAAGATAAAGAGTAGTTCTTTCATATGAGGTAAAACAATTGTTGTTTTGTTGGGAAATCTAAGTGTTCTGAAGTGTCAAAGTTGAGCCATTTGTATGGAGATTTCAATTTTTTGAGCTCCGTCACGAAAGGGTTATAGGGTGGGGCGGGGCAAGATGGGTCACCTAAGGATGGATCACCATAACTTTGTAAATACAAATCGTATTGGTTTGTATTCGTTAGCTACTCTTTATTACACTAGTTAGCTATGCTAAAAGTCGATAAAAAGTTCATTAAATACAAAATATGATATTAAACAAGCAGTTTTAAAAAGTGATCGATTTTGCGCCGTGAAAAAAGTGCGGGGCAAGATGGGTCACCTTTTAAGTAATTCACGTTTTCTCAACGATAATCGTCAAAATATAAGGTTTGTTCCGCATTCATATATGCTCCATATCCATACTGAGTAAACAAGCGCTACTCGTTGAAACGATTTGCTTCCATAATGAATCTTTATTTGAACTGATTTTAATATAGTACAGATTAAAGACTATCAAATCAAAGAGCGCTTTTAACTGGCGACCGTTCTGAACTCGGTTCAAACCAACACTGATCCCGAGACCATTTAGGCAGATGATCGTTCGATGGTCCTCATGTTAGAGATGTTCATTTCGTCGTGTTACAACTCCCCGCGCCAGAACGATCATTATGCGGAAGTTCTGAAGATCCGTTGTTGTGTTGGTCCATGGTAACAAGAATGTTTTATGCAGATCCAATGTCACTACTGTATACCAGCAGCTCTTGTATTTTTGGTGGAAAATGTCCCATTATGATTCGGATCAATCTATCTTCTGTTGGCGGTAGTTGTAGTTGCTGTGCATTTATCAAAAAGCGGGAAAAATACGCAGCCATGCGACTTCTTTTCCCCTTTTGTACATATTTTCCATGTAGCAGTTTATCCATGAACTTACGTTGTTCGTGACATCCCCAGAACCTCGCCAGAAACAAGCATTCAAAATTCTTCCAGCTGTAGAATCTATACCTAAAAGCACGGCACCACAGCTTCGGTTCGCCTTGCAGACATTCGCTTACGGCTTCAATGCGATCCTCATCAGTTAGCAGCAACTCATTAGCACGCGCATAACGATCGAAACGTTTCAAAAATTCTGCAGCAGTAAATTACTCACACCGCCCGTCATATCGAGGCTTGGCAAACGTGCTCGAATCGACAACTATTGTTCTACTCTCGGTAGAGGTTGATACAGAAGCGGAGGGTATCATCATATTCTTCACTTCTTCATTTGATTTCTCGTCGGTCGGTGTACATCGGTGATTCCCAAAGTGGGCGAAATCGCCCCCTTGGGGGCGAAAATCAGGCCCAGGGGGGCGAAAACTTGAGTAATCAAAATTGGGGGGCGAAAATACTAAAAAGGGGGCGATTTTTTCAATGATTAGAAAACATCCAAAGTATTGAATCATAAGTCGAGAATGTGTACTGAATCATAAACACTCCTTGACATTCAAGCTTACAGTTCAAGTTCTGTCGAAGATAATAAAAATGCTGTGACTATTAAACATAAACATCGACTTAATTCTACAGAATTATTGGTATTTATGTGGGCTATTGCAGAGTGTCTGAAATCACATGTATACATGAATAAGACAGTGTGCCATGCGCTTGTTTAAAATGTGTTTCATGGAATTTGTGAGATTTGAGAGCCTCTTTGGCAAAATTGCTAGACGTATTTCTGAAGGGTTTGTGTGATTCTGGAAATCCAAATAAAAATATATTTGGATACTCCTATAATGGACATTCATGAATCTTGATTAGTTTTTTGTCAAAATTTTGCTAATTGATGAGAAAAATTGCGTTTCAACTCGTAGGCGGACTTATTCATGGAATTTCCAAGCAAAAACATGAATAGGATCAGGCACCATTTGGGCAGGAGCACCTATTTTGGGCACTTGATGCTACAACTCAGTCAATTTCAAACCGATTGACTTGAAAATCAAGTCAACCGGTTCTAAATTGACTGAGTTATAGCAGCAAGTGCCCAAATAGGTGCTCCTACCCAAATGGTTCCAGACCCTATCAGTCGAATTTCAGAACACTTTTCTTATGAAATTCGTATCACAGTGTTTACAAACAACTGTGTTTGAAAGTATTTCAAGCTTCTCGGAGGAATTCCAAATTTTACTGAAGTTAATTTGAAAACATACCAAAAATTCTGCGTAAAATTCCATTTAAATATGCCATATTTACTTATTTGATAATTTATTTAAAACACAGAAAGCATTCAAGTTTATACAAAGCTCATTGATTTGAATCTGGATGTGGATTTGGAAAAACGTAACTACATTTGAAAATACACCGATATTTATTATTAATATTTTTCCTTATTGTCGAGATTTTCAGCCCTCGGCAACAAACCGATATTTTTGCACTTTTTTCACATAACATATGTTTGTAGTTAATTTCAAATTCTCCACCAGTCTGACTACTTGTGACCAAATATTGACTTTCAGTCGTTGAAAAAGTCCTTTTAAGAACAATGATAAATCATCTGGTTGGGAATACATACCGAGTGTTCATATGTGTTCACAGTTCGTTCTATTTTGATTAATAAGAGTTCAATTAACAACGGTTTGAGAAGTAGGCATAAACACGATTTCAATATTTTTGTAAGAACGATTTAACTTCACTATATTTTTTTTCAAATGCGGAAAATCAACGCATTTACAAAACAATTTAATGAAAATGTGAGTGACACAGATTTAGATACAGTGAAAGGCACTGCTAGATTTGCCACAGTAGCGCTTTAAAAGGCATTAGCTAAGCACAGTTTCAGTCTTCTACTATAGATAAAATAAAATCTGACCTAGGGGGGGTCGAAAATATTTTTTTGAAGCTCTAAGGGGGCGATACCTCCCAAAAGTTTGGGAAACATTGGTGTACATGGACTAGTGCTCTCGGCTGCCGCAGTCGCTGTTGTTTCGGGGAAATCGCACACATCAGTTAGATCTTTGTTAAAGATCTTGCAGAAAATGCGCTCTATCTTGTTGATAGCACTTTCAAGTTTAGACAATCGACGTTCAAGTGATGATAAATACGTGTTGGGATGCAAGTCGATGGTTGATCCCGGTTGAGCCCCCACGTTGAAACGATTTGCTTCCATAATGAATCTTTATTTAAACTGATTTTAATATAGTACAGATTATAGACTATCAAATCAAAGAGCGCTGCCAACGTGTTGTCACTTGTGTTGTTATTGCAAATCACCTTTAAATTTCTTACACAGTTTCGGAACTGGACTTGGATGTCTGTTCTCTGTGTGCCGGCCTGCAAAGTTTAACATGTTCATTTGGCTCTGCACGGTTGGCTTCCGCATATCTCTATGTATAGACTATAGGATTACTAAGAATTAGTTCCGAATATGAGAGAAACGACCCCACACTGCCCAAGCCACAACAAGATCATCATAGGAGATCTGAACTTCGAGGAAGGCCGAGAGAAGAAATTCCTACCGATAATCGGAAAGTTCACGACTAATTGATTTCGCCGCTCGAAAAAACATGGTCATACGTAGCACCTTTATCCAACATAGCCTTTTCCTTATTGTTACACTTGGAGATCACAATAGACGGAATCACAAATCGACACACGTTCCTCCTCTTCTCTTCTTGGCGTAACGTCCTCACTGGGACAAAGCCTGCTTCTCAGCTTAGTGTTCTATGAGCACTTCCACAGTTTTTAACTGAGAGCTTCCTCTGCCAATGACCATTTTGCATGTGTATATCGTGTAGCAGGCACGAAGATACTCTATGACCAAGGAAGTCAAGGAAATTTCCTTTACGAAAAGATCCTGGACCGACCGGGAATCGAACCCGTCACCCTCAGCATGGTCATGCTGAATACCCGTGCGTTTACCGCCTCGGCTATATGGGCCCCTGACGTCCCACACGTTCTGATTGACAAAAGGCTCTTCTCCGATATTATCGACGTCAAGACCTATCGTGGCTCTAACATCCACTCTTACCTGATGATGGTCAAACTGCGGTAGAACCTTTGAACTTCGGATGTCGCTTCAGTATACGCGTAGAATCTAGAGGCAGCTTTTCCAGATGAGGATGAGCTAGATGTGGCCCCTCTAGAGGACTGCTGGAGAACCAGTAAAAGCAGCCATCAACGACGCGACCGATAGCAACATTGGGTACGTGGAGATGAGTCAACATAACGAATGGATTTTGGAGGAGAAGAACGAACCACGAGCGGTAATGCAGCAGCAAGGAACCCGACAGAACGTGGAACGATACAAACAGAAGCGGAAACAGCAGACCCGCCTTTTTCAGGGAGAAGAAACACCGCCTGGAGGAAGCGGAGTGCGAAGAAATGGAACTGCTGTGCCGTTCCCAAGAAACGCGGAAGTTCTACCAGAATCCCAGTGATAAGGACGGAGGCCTCTTGACGGACGGGCTGAGGTAATTAAAAAATGAAAGCAGCACTTCGATGAGCACCTCAATGGCGCGGAAAACGTAGGCATAGGAGATCACGACAACGGAGGGAACGACTATATTCATGCAGCAGCGGACGGAAATGAGCCAACATTTACGCTAAGGGTAGTTCAGGGTACCATTCACCAGTTCAAAATCGCAGCTGAACTCTTCAAGATGTTCCCAGAAAAGTTGGCCAACTGTCTGCACCGGTTAGTAGTTATTATCTGGGGAACCGAACAGCTCTCGGAGGAGTGGAAGGAAGAGGTAATCTGCCCAATTCACAAAAAATGCGATCATTTGGAATGTGAAAACTTTAAAGCGATCACCATTTTGAATGCTGCCTATTAAGTGCTACTCCAGATCATCTTCACCGATTCATCGTCGTCTGTTACCTACAACGAATGAGTTCTGGGAAGTTATCAAGCCGGTTTCATCGACGGCCGGTTGACAAGGGACCAGATCTTTACTGCACGGCACATCCTCCAGGAATGCTGTGAATACCAGGTCCCAACGCATCACCTGTTCACTGACTTGTATTGGGGCCAGTCGAACAACGGATGTATACCAAAAAATCTTTCGTTTTCACCTAATTCGCGCCATTAGCGAAAGAATGCTTTGGTGAGATGTGAGACAGACATCGTATTGTTTTTTATCATTGCCTCTTCATTTCAAAGAAGGTAAATGGTTATCGTCAGTTTACGTTTACACTGCAATATTATTTTCATCCCCACCCAATTTTCAACCATCAGGTCACTCACACTTCGTGGCCGTTTGGTTTGTTTTATGCGCACACAAAATTTTGATTTATCACAACGTGCCTCTAGAATGCCACGCTTTCCCCTGTCGTCGGTGTGAAGTTATTAGGTGTGAAAGAATCTGGATCAGTGCCAAATTGTGACGAATGGTGTTGTTGCGACATTGAATAGTGAAGAAATGCGAGCGTTGTTCTGTTTCGTTCATGAACCTGACTTTAGGCTCTTCGAATTGTGCAATTATTTTGGTTTGCGGCTGTAAATTTGAGAATTTGGCACGGTTTAAGTCTAGGTAATTTTGGAGGTATTCTTGGGTAAAAATGCTAATATCTGGAACATCTCAATAGAACCCATGCAATATTGAAGTTTGAATCTAGGAATTATCTGGTTTGAACCGTACAATTTCAGTTGAGCTCAGCGCAATAACGCTGAGGGTGGCGAGTTCGATTCCCAGTCGGCTCAGAAACTTTTGGTAATGGATTTTTTTCTTGATTTTCTTGAGCATAACACATGCAAAATGGCTCATAGTGATCATAGATATCATGGATTTCGCATTTCATATGATTCAAATATGTTATTCAATCAAACAGTACACCGCAATCAAAACAAACTAATTCAGTGTTGATTAAATTGTTTCATTGTATCTATTAACAACGTCATTGCATCCAGCAAACAGGGCGCCACATAAAGATAAACTCTTTTTCTCTTTCTCATGCGTCCGATCTCTTTTGAGTTTTCCTTGAAAATCACGCGATCGACTCAGTGACTCAAATATCTATGGCTACGGCTGGGCTAGTCTGGGTAACCGACTTAAACCGGTCGCACACTTTGGAGCACAGATTTTCCATCCACATGTGCGTCGTCGTCTGGCCCTTCGATACGAACCAACACGCACTTTGGAACCTCCTCCAGCTCCAGCACCACCCGCCCCCATGTCAACATGATTCTCATGCTTGGAGCGGAGCAACACGCCGCCGCCCGCCAGGAGAAGCGATACAGGGCTAACCCAAAGCTACTAGGCCATAGATAGGTTAGTCACTGACTGGTTGGTGTTTCGTTCATCGTATTTCGCGATCGCGGTCTCTACCCAATGCACACAAGTCGTCGTCGACGTCGTCGGTGTTGTAGGTTTTTCATTTCTCCACCCCAAATCGTTGGCTGTTTGTGTTTCTCTGGCAGCTGTGGTCGGGTCGTTTCTCACTTTTTATTTTTCAATAAAATTATGAGTCCGACTGCAGTCGGGGCGGGTTGTCTTTGTAAAAATATCGTGAAAGTGAAAAATGTCGCAAGTGTGGTGAGATCGTGTCACGAGAAATATCGTCTCATGTTTCAACAGTGTTCCATGTGATCGTATTCTGGTGAAATGTGAATGTAGTAACCCTTTTGGCAGAGTGTAAAACGATGCACATATAAATTGGTTTTGTTGATTCAATATCCGTTTTCTTCAGTTTGTTTGCGCGATCGATTCGGTGTTGTTTAGTGTCTCTCGGTTCAACGCGGCTAATGGTTTATTGCTTCGTGATCGTTTGTAGCGCGAACGTCTACAGTTGTGTTTGATTTATGCAATTTGAAAGTGCCGCGCCCTGTTACCAGTTTCATTAATATGTTACCCAATTGTTAGCTGGATAAGGACATCAAATTAATTACACAAATGATAAGGAGAAGACTTAGGCGCTGTTCCCATTAGATAAGTGTTAGGAATTTTCGAAAAAAACAATTGGAATGGTTCTATCAGGTTAAACCCATTTGCACTTCCAAAGATAGGCAGCGTGCGAAATTAGTCCATCAATTTTATTGCTATCGTTGAACGAACGTCTAGTAGGTATAATTGGAGGAACTTGTTTTTCAGTCGCCGTTTTTTTTTCATAGTATTAGTTCCGGCATGTTTACGTTGAGTAGTATCGCAGCACTTTAAGTGGTTTAGCAAGTGCTTGAATGATTCGCAATTTGAAAACCAATTTTTATCAAGTGGAGCATTGCTGATAATGTGTTCGACAAGTAATCACTTCTTTGTCGAGTTGATAATTATATTCCTTTATTATAGTATTGGGAACAGAAAATATCTAGATATCAAAACTTAAATGTAATGACATTGATGGAAAAAATTACTTTTTTTTTTCAAAAAAGATCCAAAAAGTGTCAAACTATCATAGTTTCTTTCAACTTTCAAATAGGGAAATGGAACCATCTCGGCAGGGGTCCTATTTTGGACACTTTTCTGCTACAACTCAGCCATTTCTGAACCAATTGACACAATTTTTGGAACGCGATGAGATACGTATAGTATCTAGCTGGGTACAAAATTTCAAGTCTATTGGTTTGGAATTGACTGAGGTGTAGCGAAGACTACCTAAAATACCGGCCGCTGCCCAAGTGGTTCGCTACCCTAGTACCTACATATGTTTTAAAAGACTTGTGAATCATTAATATATTGTTGATAAACGTTCAAAATTTCATTGAATTCGTTGTTCACTACAAAAAAATATGAAAAATATGTTTATGCAGCTCAGTGGTGCTCAGGCTAGGGGATACCGCGGGCCAAATTTGCAATTCGAGATCGACCTGCGAGCCGCATAAAACATCGATGCACAAAAACAACAAAAAGAACAATTCTAAAGTATATTTATTAAAAATCTGAACTGTTCAGAACTTGTGTAAGGGTCAAACTTTATAATCTATTGCCCTTTGTGGAGTTCAATTTAGATTCTAAGTTTGGTTGAGAAAAACGTTTGAGCTTCAAATTGAAATTCAAACAAACAATTTAGGAGTTGCCCCAAGAATTGCCTTGAAGCCACTTCAAGAACTTGTCAAGCAGCTTTTACAAGAATTTCTTTTGAATTGCTCCAAAAAGGTTTGCTGGATTTTCTCCTGAAATTTCTTGTGGAGTTGCTCCAGAAGGTTTTCGACTAATTTCAGGAAGTTTCTTTTAGTTTTTTTTAGAATTCTCTTGGAACTCCTCCAAGAACTCCTCTTAGATTTGCCTTTGGAACTGCCCTGAAGTTACTTCAGGAATTCCTCATTAATCGTTTTCATGAATTCTCCTAGAATAGCCTCCGGATTTTTTCGAAAATTTTCCAGGAGTTTCTTGAAGATTTCAGTAAATTCTTTCCATAAGCTTCTTCTAAAGTTGATGAAATACTTCATCATTAAATTTCTTCAAAAATTAAATTTTTAACAATTCTTTCCGGAAGTTTCTTTAACATTATCTTCTAAATTTGCTGCATAAGTTGCTTCAAATTTATTGTTCAAATTTTCCTCAGGCGTTCTAGGCATCTTTTGTGTATTGATGCAGTTGGTCCTGGAATCTTGTTTGTAGTTACACCTGAAAATTCTCTTTTTGTTGTTCGAGGAATTTATTCTAAAGTTGTTTAAGAAATTCCTATTAGAGTGGCATCAGAACATTTTTCTAAGAGATGCTCCTATAATTTCCATGTAGAATCGCTACAACTTTCTCATTGAGTTTCTTCAGGTTTATTTTCTCCAGGATGATTTGAGTTTCTCCATATATTTCGCTTAGAGTTGCTTAAAATTTTTCTTCTGGAGTTTCCTGGAGTTTCTCCAAAAATGTATCCAAAAGTTTCGCCAAAAGGGCACAGGAGACGCTTTATGAATCTCGCCTGAGATTTTTTTCTTTAAGTTCGTTCAGGAGTTTCGCTTGGACAATTCAAATTGGATTCATAAGTTTTGTTTCGAAAAATGTGCGAAATTTAAACAAGCAGTGAAAATTAAACAATATTGGCAACCAAGTTGAGATTTGTTGAGAATTTTGTCAAAAACTTCGTGTGTTTTTATGTTCTTCGGAAAGGCGAAATGTGAAGTATTTGCTCAGCGTTGCATTGACTGCGCTTAAAAACTGCAACTAATTTTTAAATGATTCAAGATTGCATTTTAACAAACTTTCATTTGATTCGTACCACTTATAAATAACTATAAGCTGGCTTCGTAATTTAGCTGAAATGCCGAAATATTTCGGAGTTACGATTTCGAATCTTACCAGAACGAATTGTTCTTTTTGTTTATTTATCATTTAATTTGTGTTCAAAACTGTGAAAATTGATCAGCAATTTTTTTTGCTTGATTTCTTAATAAATTTAACGAGTTATTTCAAAAAGTCGTTCAAAAAATTCGATTCGTCCTAAAGTACTCCGCGGGCCGCATCTTAAGACTTAATTTGGCCTTTCAAGTAATATTTTTGAGTAAAAATTTTCCTAGTGAAGTATAATTAAAATAAATAGTTTGATATTTCAGTGCGTATTTATAAATGTATACATACACGTTTTCTTTTATAGATTGCGAGAAATCGTCAGATTATGTCAATGTGAAAGTTGTTGTAAACTTTTGAGAACACTTGAATATTGTAAACAAAATTAACAAAAATTGTTCGATCCAAATTCTACGAGAATTTGAAGATTCTATTTTTGTCGTTAGATTTCAGTAAGCTCTTATACAACATAGAAACATCAATAAGAACCAGCGTGGGGTCCTGCTTTGTAAATGCCATTTTATTTTTCTTAACCCTAGTAAGATGTTGGGGTCACTATGACCCAGCCAGAAACGCTGGACGTACACTATGCCAGCGTGGTGCGCTTATCCTTACATTCTAGGAGGGTTATAACTGAAACGAATTCCAAAATTCTACAAGAATTCTCATATATTCAATAAGCACTAAAATTTCTCTAGAAACTGAACAGTGTTGTAACAATAGTTTCATTCTCATCTCTAGAATTCTAATATTTCTTTCGAGTTAAATTATTTTGACCCGCGAAGTTCAGAAATTTTTTTGAAAAAATTGTTCCATAGTCGTATTTTAATTTCTGGCCCGTCAACTTGTATGTAGTGTTAGCTTTGGCCCTCATGCTTTTGCTCTAATGAAATGTTTATAATAATTCAGCATTAATATCATAATTATATGGCTTCGTTGCTAGTTTAGGTATTTGGTGTGTTGATCGATTTGCTTTAGTTTCCATCACAAATGCTGTTTTAATGCCACTGAAGGCCGAGTATTGCTAGACAGGCAACGAGTGTACAGGAGGTCTTGCCTTGCCACGCGTGAAAACAATCATCAATATAATTGCGCCAATACTGAAGCCTTTTGGCAAAGTATTTTAAAAATCACTGGAAGTTAGAAATTAGCGGAAAACAATACGGCCGTTACAAATATATATTTCACTTTTTGTTCCACCACTCTTTGGTTGGTCAAGCGGGGGATAAAAATAATAAAGTATTTAATCTGAAAAATGTTAAAAACTCATCGGATTTGTTAAATAATTTTTAGCCAGACTCTATATTTTGATAAATATTTTTTTTATCTTGTCCAACACTTTTAAAGGGGGTGAAGATAAAAGTCGAAATGAAATTTGTATTCTCCCAACTATAGTATTTCTTCAAAATTCTAAAAAAAATCCATAAAGGCGGTCTAACAAACTTTATACGAAGAGATTTTTGTTGGGTCTTTAGAATAGTGCCGGGTTCATGAAGAGACTCGTGATAAATTGTGCAAAGTGATACTTCCGTAAAGAAGTTTGAAAAAAATGGTGAATTTCTTGGAATAGTGCCCGAACACAGAGTGACTAAAACTAGAATTTTTAAAATATTGCCCAATCATGTGTCACGTACCGACCAAAACCTTATACTGATCGTAACAGAACAACGATTCCATTAGACAAGGAACAACCAGTGTTTTTTTTTTTCCTGGAAAGTCACCGAACCGTCGAAACGTCGGACCAAGGGGGAGGACAGCCCGATCTGGTATCAATATTATGATAAATATCAAAAATATTAAACCTTTTATCAAAAATATCATCAGGTGGGCATTGATGTTTCGCATCCTTTGTAATTGACACTTTCACGTTAGCTAGATTAGGAATTCAGTGTTTTGGAAACATAAAAAAGTTGGGGATAATTATTATTACATTGTTTCGAATTGTAATTCGTTTAAATATTGGGTAGCTGTAGATCGGGACAATGGCATACGATTTCTATAATTTTGGAAGGGACATGCTAATAGTAAATTTATAATCCATTTTAATGAGCATGTTATCTATTTTATGAAAATTAATGGAGGCATATCAAGAGGCATATCGATTATTGCGCTCGATGTGTAATCTGTACCTTTATTGTTTACTATATTGTTCGATGGGTAAACGAACTACCTAATGAGATATGATATGATCCCCCTCGGAAAACTAAACATATGGAGCTAATTATCTTGACCACATGTACGAATTTAACGTTTTTCGGTCATTAGCTTGCGCGCACCTCGCTGACCTAATGTACGTTTAGGGGTCATAATTACCCCAATGCGCGACTAGGGCTTAGTCTAAACTACCACGTTGTAAGCAAGGTATGCGTCGGACAAAATTAAATAGTTCGTTCCAATAAAACAAGGCTGCAAGCCGGGGCCCGTAGCGTAATGGCTACACGTTCACTTCATAAATGGATGGTCATGGGTTCGATCCCCGCCCGGCACTTGCAATTTTTCGTCAGTTGCTTTTCCCCCCGAGAGCAGCTGACACCTGACCCTCTTCTGAGCATATGCTCTAACGGACCCGGAAACTTGGATATCGGCCAACGGCAACTCATAATGGATCCCCAATCGGACTGGAAATGGAACAAAAGCCACACAGCAACATCGTGCTCATCATTCTATCATGGACAGGGTAGAAAAGTGACAGCAGCGCAGAGGCTAGCAGTTCGAATTAGAATAAGAATAGAATACATTTAGGCGCTGTACAAAATGTAAGTGTAGCCGCCAATTGGAATCGCTCACGCAATGCCCTAGTGGATAAAAGAGCTGTAAATTAGGTCAAGTGATTGACTGTCAAACGATAAACTGCAACGATCGACGCGCCACCATCTTTCGAATAGTGGTGGGTGTAGGTGCCTTTTTCGCGGTGTTGTTAACGGTGAAGCAACACCGCGAAAAGGGTACCTGTGCTCTCCAACATTCGAGAAATCTCGGATACTTTTTCAAAACGACGTATAATATACGCAAATCCTATGTTGATACGTCGTTTTGAAAAAGTATCCGAGAAATGGTGGCGCGTCGATCGTTCTACGCTAGCGATTTTGCGGTGGGGCGATGATGTTTGGAGGCGTACTCATGATCTTTCCATCGACGTAAGCATCCTGAATCCTGTGAATACTTTATTTATAAAAGCAAGAATTTTATTCAAGCCACCGTCGAGTTGGAAAACTTACAGATGGCACATATTTCCGGTGTTATGTTCAATTTATAGGCAAAGCTGAAAAATATCAGACCTCTTAGTTGACTGCGTGATCACCTTTACTATTACTGGAGATCCATCAATACCAACACGATAATAATAAGCTTAAAAATATAATTTATTTCATAACCAAAAATCACTTTACAGTCTTCGATAAACTTTGTCCTGCACACTTCAGGCTATATTTTATTATCATTGCTTACTAGATTCAAAAAAAAAAATTGACCAAAAAATCTAAATAAAAAAAAATCTACTGTATATTTACACCTCAGTAACATGAGAAAGTGTGATTTGATGAGCCTGCATCAGTTTTGTCAAGATTTTGTTCTCTTACACATATTTATCGCTTGCATCGATTATTTTAACTGTTTTTACCACTTTCTGTGAGATACCCGGAACCGGTTCCAAGACTGTACCTAGTGTCTCAAATATGGTCTGAGACTAGTTTCTTGCTAACTGTACAACAGGTTTTCTGAAAAGCCGAAAATTGATGTTGATGCATGGATTTGATTCATTTTACATTTTGGTCATTCTGGCGGGACATACAAAACGGGTTCTACCGGTAGTCTCTAATGTGATCTGAGTCTATTTTTTGTAAACCGTTCATCAAGTTATCGTAAAAGCCGTGGTTTGATATGTCGCATGCATGGGTTTGGCTCCTATATGCATTTGACCACTTCCAGCAAGACACCTGAAACCGGTTCCGGAATACTACTGGTTGTCTCAAATATGGCCTGAAACCATTTTCTTGCTAACCCTTTACCATGTTATCTAAAGAGCCGCGATTTGATGTGTTGTATGCCTGGATTTGGTTCACTTTTACATTTGACCACTTCCGGCGGGACATTCGGAACTGATTCTAGAGCACTACCGGTAGTCTCCGCTGTGATCTTAGGCTATTTTCCTGCTAACTGTTCACCAGGTTATTGAAAAAGCCGCTATTTGATGTGTCGCATCCATGGATTTGGTCACTTTTATAATTGACCACTTCCGGCGGGGCATCCGGAGCCGCTTCCGGAACACTACCGTTCGTTTCTGCTGTGATTAACGGCTATTTTCCTGCTTACCGTTCGTCAGGTTATCGAAAAAGCTGCTATTTAATGTGTCGCATGCATGGGTTTGGTTCCCATCTACATTTGATCACTTCCGGCAGGACACACGGAACCGGTTCTGGAATACTACTGGTTTTCCTAAATATAGTCTGATTCCATTTTATTGCTAACCGTTCATCAGATTATCTATAGAGACGCGATTTGATGTGTTGCATGCATAGGTTTGGTTTAATTTTATATTTGCCCACCTCCGGCGGGGCACCCGGAACCGGTTCCGGAACACTATCGGTAGTCTCTGCTGGGTCAAAGGCTATTTTCCTGCTCACTGTGCATCAGGTTATCGAAAAAGCTGCTATTTGATGTGTCGCATGCATGGATTTGGCTCACTTTTATATTTTGCCACTTCCGGCGGGACATCCGGAACCGATTCCGGAATACTACTGGTTCAGATATGGACTGAGAGTATTTTCCTGCTTACCGTTCGTCAGGTTATCGAAATAGCCGTGGTCTGATATGTCGCATGCATGGTTTTGTAGCATTTTCATATCTGGCCCCTTCCTGGGGTACCGATCCGGAACACCTAAATGGTCATAACTCCGGAACGGCTGAACCGATCCGAACCATTTTCAATAGGAAACAATGGGACCAGATTCCGCGTCGAATGAACCTCCTCTCCTCTTCTTGGCGTAACGTCCTCACTAGGACAAAGCCTGCTTCTCAGCTTAGTGTTCTATGAGCACTTCCACAGTTATTAACTGAGAGCTTCCTCTGCCAATGACCATTTTGCATGTGTATATCGTGTGGCAGGCACGAAGATACTCTATGCCCAAGGAAGTCAAGGAAATTTCCTTTACGAAAAGATCCTGGACAGACCGGGAATCGAACCCGTCACCCTCAGCATGGTCATGCTGAATACCCGTGCGTTTACCGCCTCGGCTATATGGGCCCTGAAATGAACCGTCGGTCATTAAAATCGGTTGAGGTTTAATGTCAAAAAGTGATGTGATTTTATTTTGTACACACACATACTCACACACACACACACATATACACACACACAGACATCACCTCAATTCGTCGAGCTGAGTTGATTGGTATATGTCAGAGGTTCCCAAACTTTTTGCTATCGCGGCGCCCTTTGAAATTTCCAAAAAAGTCGCGGCGCTCCAATGATTTTAAAAAGGTATTTTTTTTTAAATTATAAATAGCTTTCACTTTAAAATGTCAAAGGCAAAATCGTGAAACACTTCTTATATCATGTTTTCTTAGAATTCAGAGAAAATTTGTAAAACATTTTTTTAAAATAAATTTCTCAAAGATAATTTTAATATGTTTGTAAAATTTCAAAAATCATGTTGATTTCATTATAAAAGAGCAAAAAACTCAGATGTACAGGTAAAACAAACTGCTGGTTTTTAATAATTCAGCCAAAAATTCTAAAGCGTTTGCAATAATTAGAGAATTTCAATTGAAATAAAATGACTTCACAGAACTTGACCAAAGTTTCTTTTTTTTTACGGAAATTGCAAAGCAACACTTTCAAAAACTTTTATTTATTTTGGAAAATTTTGGCACATGAAGAGATTGTAAAGAACCTGTCAGGTGGGCTTTGATTGAACTTTTTATTTTAATAAATTTCGACTTAACCCTTTGAGGCTGGAACCCCAGTATTGAAACCGGGCATGGAAAACGTATTCAAAAAGGTTAAAGGTAGCTCTTCACAATGTCACAACGGCAAACCTGCATGCCGCTAGCTGTCCCGAAGACCTTGTAATTATTCTGAAAAGAACGCAAATAAGGTTCTTGAAATAAAAACTATGGACAAGTTATAGTAAAATTGAAATCTAAACTGAAGCTTATAAGGGCCAAAAACAATTTTAATAACTCAAAATTTAAACATTTTAAAATTTGGTGTCAATTGATATGTTTAAAAAGGATTCTAGAAATCCTATGGAACAATTGAAGACTCGTGAAAAGTTTAAAAAATAAAAAAAAATATATGAAGCGACGCTAGTTTTACTAAAGAAAACAAAATTAAAGGTGTTCCGCAATTCAAATAAAGAGTTTGTTTTTGTTTGTTTCGCCACAACTCAAAATCTTGCGGCGCACCTGGGAAAGGTTCGCGGCGCACCAGGGCGCCGCGGCGCACAGTTTGGGAAGCGCTGGTATATGTGACTCGACCCTCCGGGCCTTCTAACAAAAAGTCATTTTTGGAGTGAACACCCAAGGAACAATTCAAAGTCATAAATAAGCATGCATGTTGAACAATTGCTGGTTTATGACATTCGCAGATAAACAAAACCAAATGCTGAATAATAAGCTGAAATGATGCTATTTACATAGTAAATAAGCCAAAATTCAACATTTGGCACGTATGTGAACATCAACTTAATTATAAGCTTAACAAACGTCAGCCGTTTTTGTTTGTTCGATTTGCCCTTACTAGCCCTTGCTAAGCTGAAGAAGAACTTTTTTCTACGCGTTAAAAAGCTTATGTTCCACAGTTGCCGAAAGCTGATTATTGTGGTCTACATAAATTGAACAAATGCTTTTGATGTTTAATACTTCAGCTATTGTGGGAACGTTCAATAATGGTTTAACAGTAAGCTGTATAAACGGATTTATAATTTATTTGTTCGCTTATCACTTTTCGATTAAACAACAGATCAAAGTGATTATGTATAATAGAGCAGTACTGGAACGTTCCTCATTATTAAATATGTATTGATGTTTGTTGCACACCAATGCGAAATATTCGAAACATTTGCTAATTTTCGTAGCAATTTCAAAGTTGTAGTCATCTTCACAACTTTTTTCAATAAATATTTACAACCTTTCAAAAATCTGAAGATTTTTCTTTCACAACTTTGTGAAGATGTATCACTCTCAGCGAGCATCTTGCCAATTCCAGGATGGCGTAGTCGGTAAGGCATGCACACTAAAATCAGCTCGGTATTTTTCCCATCTTTTAACTGAGTTCTCAACAGCAGATTTAACTCGGTACGCTCGGTTATTTCTTTTGCGGATATTCTGTAAATAAGTTACCGAGCTCAGCTAATAAACTGTCAAAAGCTACTGATGCACGGTAAATATCGTTACTGGTGAACGATTGCCGAGTGTACCGAGATAAATCGGCTATTGAAAACTCAGTAAAAAGATGGAAAAAATACTGATCTCAGTGAAAAAATTACAGAGCTGGAACATCTGAATCTTAGTGTGTGCGACCGGTGATTGGGAAATCACGAGTTCTAATCCCAAGTTGAGAAATTTTTAGAAGAGCTTCTGTGTTATAAATGCGTTTATATGCGACAAATAAACATGATTGAACTATGAGTGCACCTCGCACTTCAATTTGTTTTTGTTTTTGCAGCAGGTTATTATAGCTGAATACAAGTTTAATATAAGGCTGATATAACCCAGATTACTTCCTACTGTAAAGCCTCTATCGCGCTTGCAGAAAAGATTGCTGAATAACTTCTCCACTTTTGTTTGAACAACGTCTGATTACAAACTGTGATGAAATAATGTTAAACTGTTATTCAATTAAATTTAGAATAAAAAAGTCGTTACAGTGTTGATTAAATGATTGATTGTTCCTTGGGCATATAGCCTTTCCAGTACACTTAGTGTACGAGAAAGGCAAAAAACAAAGCTGCAAAGCCGAACCTATTTCCGGGCTAAAATAATTTTAACCAATTAGGAAACATCTTTTCTTATCGATATATTAATTTTCATAATGATTGTTAAACAAATACATGATTTATGAGATTGTTTATATTACACTGTCTTATATATTATTTTTATAGTTTTGTGCAACTTCCATTTTATGAGCTCTGGTGACAGTCAATCGCTAGTGTATTTATAATTTCTGAAACAGTCTATATACAAGAGCAGATGATACTGTTACTGTTTTCAGATGTTCTTGTAGCGTGTCTATCAATCACATCTTACTCTCTATCGGTTTACAACAGATGAAAATTCGACAAACGCACTTTGCCTCACATACAATCAAATACGTTCCAGGAGACACACTTATTAATTCGTAGAAATTATTTACGACTTGGCGATGCAATATATTTCGTACATACGTAAGAAGATCGGTTCCTAACTATGTATTTACACACGTAAGATGTAGGTGCCGGCGAAAACACCCGCCGAACTGAGCGTAAAGCAAACTAACGCAAAAACAAGCACCACCGCGCTGTAGATGTATCTATCTATGACTGACTAGGTATATGGAGAGAGATCTCGCTGATCGTCTTCCAAGCGTTTAGTATGAGAAGAGACTGCTACCGCAGACTGTTACCGAACGCATCGGATTATGGGACTAACAAGTTGGAGATTATCAAGCTTGGTTTATTCTGCCTTGTTGATTCATTTTATTCAATTTTCCCCTAACTGTCCACTACATCGCAATTTTGCAGAGAAAGAGTATGAAAAGACGTGAGCAAATTTACGACGATGTTGTCGATATGGTTTGGAGTTATCAAGAGAAAAAAATGTCCAGGCAAGTGACTTAGTGGAAGTTACAAGTAGTGATTAAAGCATTGCAAATCAAAAGACGATACTATCTCTCAGTTGAGTGCAATTCATACATAGAAGTAAAAATCCCCCTTTCAAATCGCCGTTTGTGAGAATCTCGTACACGTGAGAGAGAATATACCGCGCATCGTAGTACTTAGGAGATTGGTGGTGAGCGCCGGCGCAAGTCCACCAACGAGCGTTCCTTTCCTCATGACGAGACAATGCATTTACATCCGAGCTGTTCACAATCGAATCTCTGTTTGAACTCGCCGTACTACAAGCAATTCAACAAACCTGCTGCTGGTGCTAGTGCTGCGACCAGCAAACACTCGTCGGCGGCCGGCACTGGAGGAACCGCCGCCGGGTTAGCTGCCTACAACAACGGAATTTCGTCGATCGGTGCTACCCTGCTCGGTGCCGGAAGCGGAAGCGGTCCCAGCCATACCCTGGGAGAAGAGGTGCTTGTGCTAGTGATTTCGATAGATTGTGTTCCTTCCTTGATTTTCTTTCGTAAATTATAGTTATTCGATTTCATATTAAAACTCCTTTTCTTTCGATTTTTCAGAGACGCTCACACATCAGTACAATGTCACAATCCGGCGACGAATACAACTCCCCAAACTACCTGTCCTGGCGGAAGCTGCAGCTCAGCCGAGCCAAGCTGAAAGCATCCAGTAAAACGTCTGCGCTTCTGTCCGGCTTTGCCATGGTAAGTTTGTCACGCATTTTAACTAAGCCCATACGCCTCACGCGTATAAGAATTCCCTTTTTACGCATCCCACGCTAATGAACATGAATGAAATCGCGTCATCTCATCGGAACGCGCAAAACATTTTAGTGACGAAAAAAGAGCAGGTGTCATGGTCAGTGTCGTGACCGCCGCCGTTTCGTTGGTTAGCCCTGTGCAGTGCAGTGTTTGGTGGGCTGGGACAACCCATGATGATTTGTAACTGCACAGCATCAGCATAAGTTAGTGTTCGCGGCTCATTCACCTCTTTACCTCGATCGCGTTCACTATCATGGGGGTGATGATCTGGGTACGATTCCGCCGACGACGACTACGACGGAAGCGTCTTCCTCTAGTTTTTCGTGTCGTTGCGCATCGGGCAGGACATTCCTTGCCACGGTGTAGGTACGAGAAGAGAGCTGCGCTCATGATGATGGGAATTGATGATTTTCGGTGCTGATGCCGTGGTTTATAAATAATTAGAGCCGTAGAATTAAAATTTCGCGCGCTGTGACACAACCGCTTCGTACCGCTGGCTGCTGCTTGTTTGGTTCCGCGCAATACCCGACGTTGTTTCTTACGTTTCCTCAAACATGCACTCATTTGTTGCGGTTTTGTGTTGTTGGTTGAATATCATTAGGTGTTTTATTTTATTTGATTAATTCTTTGCAATCGTGAATGAAATGAAAAGAAATTAATATTTTTTTTTCTATAACACAATCGAGTTACTATAGAGGCACATCATACATTTCAGTTCCTTTTGGCTCTCATGCATGAGATTAAGGGGATTTTTTGGGAACAGATATACCTAGTGTAATGAAGTGTATGGAAAGTCTGTTCTAGCAATGTTCAATGTTTCAATGTTTCAAAAAGTCCCCAAGTAACCATGACGCTGGATATAGAGCATTAATTTCGCTTTATAGTGTATTATATGACATGCGATATAAAGTTGTTTTGTCATATAGGCACCATTAAAGTAGGTTAAAAGTCGAAAGTGGCGCTACTATTGTTGATTTAAAGCAAGCTTTAATGTGGTGATTGCTAAAGCATATAAAATGCTTGCACCATATAGCTAATGCAATCAAATCGTATGGAATGCATACTTAATGCATCATGTCAAAAAGAGAAAAAGAATGTTTTTCATTTTTCTATCTATTTTTATCTTCTCATACCTGTTCCGATACTCTCACTTTGATGTTTTTTATTGTATTTCGGGAATTGAACCTAGACTGCTGAAACTGGACCTCGATGAAACTCGGACGCGCTAACGCTGTGTGCTACGACACCATGTATTTTGCACCTGGAAAAATGTGCAACATAAGGTAACGTATACTTAGCTCGTGCCTTATTGAGTTGTGTTTTCAGCAACTCTAAAAAATGTGCTGGGGTCTGAATGCCATCAGTTATCTTACTCTCGAATATAAATTCGTCTGTGTTGATTCTGTTTTTTTTTTTTGTTTTAATACGTGCTCACTTCTACCAAAAAATATAAAAAATAATAAACAATACACACAGCGCTTTGATCCTTCCTTTTATGAAATCGGGGCTTTATGTTAAATAAGGAAACCAATATCCCACATATTTTTGTTCCCTCAGCATCTGATTGTTTTCATATCCCAACCAGAAACCACAAAAACCATACATAATATAAATTTTCAAACAGCAACATCTGAGAATTATAATCTAAGTGCTACGCAGCAATCCATGCAGTTTTGGTTTGTTTTTCTTTTGTTCTGAACCCAAGTAACCACAAGCATTATATCATAACATTAATTCAATCGTATAATAGTTTAGCTAATGCAAGATAACTTTTATTTTACATCTGTCAAGTAATGAAGCGTTTAATCTACATTATGAAAGCATTGAAGCATTACTAGATTTTGACAGTTCTGTAAAGTTCTATAGGGCCGTTGTTTAATGCTTAATTGCATTACCATGTTAAAAGCTTTATAGCAATCAATAATGCAAGCATTTATTACTTTATATATGCCTTTACTAAAGCGTCCATCGTTGTAAACAGAAAAATACCCCTCTGTTCGAAAAAAATCTGTAAACATTTTTGGAAACAGAACCATTCAGAACAAAAGAAAAACAAACCAAAACTGCATGGATTGCTGCGTAGCACTTAGATTATAATTCTCAGATGTTGCTGTTTGAAAATTTATATTATGTATGGTTTTTGTGGTTTCTGGTTGGGATATGAAAACAATCAGATGCTGAGGGAACAAAAATATGTGGGATATTGGTTTCCTTATTTAACATAAAGCCCCGATTTCATAAAAGGAAGGATCAAAGCGCTGTGTGTATTGTTTATTATTTTTTATATTTTTTGGTAGAAGTGAGCACGTATTAAAACAAAAAAAAAACAGAATCAACACAGACGAATTTATATTCGAGAGTAAGATAACTGATGGCATTCAGACCCCAGCACATTTTTTAGAGTTGCTGAAAACACAACTCAATAAGGCACGAGCTAAGTATACGTTACCTTATGTTGCACATTTTTCCAGGTGCAAAATACATGGTGTCGTAGCACACAGCGTTAGCGCGTCCGAGTTTCATCGAGGTCCAGTTTCAGCAGTCTAGGTTCAATTCCCGAAATACAATAAAAAACATCAAAGTGAGAGTATCGGAACAGGTATGAGAAGATAAAAATAGATAGAAAAATGAAAAACATTCTTTTTCTCTTTTTGACATGATGCATTAAGTATGCATTCCATACGATTTGATTGCATTAGCTATATGGTGCAAGCATTTTATATGCTTTAGCAATCACCACATTAAAGCTTGCTTTAAATCAACAATAGTAGCGCCACTTTCGACTTTTAACCTACTTTAATGGTGCCTATATGACAAAACAACTTTATATCGCATGTCATATAATACACTATAAAGCGAAATTAATGCTCTATATCCAGCGTCATGGTTACTTGGGAATGGTTCTGTTTCCAAAAATGTTTACAGATTTTTTTCGAACAGAGGGGTATTTTTCTGTTTACAACGATGGACGCTTTAGTAAAGGCATATATAAAGTAATAAATGCTTGCATTATTGATTGCTATAAAGCTTTTAACATGGTAATGCAATTAAGCATTAAACAACGGCCCTATAGAACTTTACAGAACTGTCAAAATCTAGTAATGCTTCAATGCTTTCATAATGTAGATTAAACGCTTCATTACTTGACAGATGTAAAATAAAAGTTATCTTGCATTAGCTAAACTATTATACGATTGAATTAATGTTATGATATAATGCTTGTGGTTACTTGGGTCTTACACAAGCTCCATGTTCTCAGAATCAAGTTTACCGAACACATCTCTAATGTCTTCCTTTTCTGTTTTCACTCGGGCCCTTAGGGATACACATAAATCGGATCTGGAAATACCGTATCCGGGGCATTCCCATACAACATGGTGCACCACAGTTACAACGATTGCTATCTATGTGAGCCCTTTACTTACCTTACTGATCAGGCTAAGGCCGGAGTGGCCTCTGCTGTACATAGTAGCCGTCTCCATTCCACTCGGTCCATGGCTGTTTGTCTCCAGTTCCGCACTCTGCGTAGGGTCCGCAGATCGTCCTCCACTTGGTCGACCCACCTAGCTCGCTGCGCACCACGTCTTCTTGTACCAGTCGGATGACTCTCGAGAACCATTTTAGTCAGGTTGCTATTCGACATCCTGATGACGTGACCCGCCCACCGTAGCTTCCCAATTTTCGCGGTGTGGACGATGGTTGGTTCCCTTAGCAGCTGATGCAGCTCGTGGTTCATTCGCCTTCTCCAAGTCCCGTCTTCCATCTGCACTCCGCCGTATATGGTACGCAACGCCTTTCGATCGAAAACTCCAAGGGCGCATTGGTCCTCTGCACTTAGGGTCCTTGTTTCGTGCCCATAGAGGACGACCGGTCTAATCAGCGTTTTGTAGATAGTTAATTTCGTGTTACAGCGAACTTTATTCGATCGTACAGTTCTGCGGAGTCCAAAGTAAGCTCGATTTCTTGGCACAATGTGCCTCTGAATTTCTCTGCTGGTGTCGTTGTCGGTGGTCACCAGTGAGCCCAAGTACACGAATTCTTCAACCGCCTCGATTTCATGACCGTCGAAACCCGTAACGTGGGTAGATCACCTTGGAATTGTGCGTTACGGTGTAAGATCTACCATTTCAAGTTTTGATCTTGCTATTTTCCAGCCTGGTTTATTTAAATGCAGGAACATTCCAGGATCAAGATTTGGTGTACTTTTTTACACTATTTATTTATTTTTATTCTATTTTTTAACTGCTAATATACCGTTTGTTTCGAGAGATGGAGGTAAATTTAAACTATATATAAATAACAATTTACAAAAATATAACAGTGGAGAACGTATCACAATTTAATACTTTTTTCTATTTCAGATTTACAAGCAGGCAATCAGCGATCAAAATGGCGAAGTATCTCTTTCTTTAGAAAGGTCAAGATTATCGTACGATACAGTGACAAGTAGACCACGTTTTCCGCGTCGATTTATTCGTGCCGAGTTCCATAATTTCGATTGCTTTTTCGAACATTTACGATAATGTATTTCTGTTCATCACACCTTCAACTTATATTACGCCTTGCGAACATTCGCGGATAATAAATATGTACAACGGTTTTATCACAGACAAACAGACGTAGCTCTTCGAACCTTTTTCGATTCAAATCATAGTCACGGAAACATATTCGCCAATAGAGTTAATAAACTATAGAGGACGAATGTCGCTGCTGTTCCCTTTGTTCTCGTTCGCAAACATCCCGGGTATCTATCTGTCAAACTGCATACTTTTTCGCTTTGACACTTATATCCCTCCCTATCTTCGCCAGCAAGAGATGTTGCGGCGGCGACGCCAGCGACATTCTCCCTCTATAGTTTATTACCTCTATTTATTCGCCCAATGCTAAAGGGACAATGTTTGGCTGACCACCAACTAGGTGGCGGTAGTGAGCAAACGTCAAACTCGAACAAAAACTATGCGAGCGCCACGGTTAGGCAGTTGGCCAACTATCAAATTTTGAAAAAGACCGTTAAATCGGTGTACGATGGGAATCATCAGAGTGTTACGTCTGTTTGTCTGTGGTTTTATTATCCGCAATCTTATTAAAGGCCTGTTTAGACTATCTGATTTGTCTGTCTGATTTGAGTGACTGCTCGAAAAAAATTTATGAAATCGTAAACAAAGGTCACTCAAATCGCTCGAATCAGACCGAAAAATCAGATAGTCTAAACGGGCCTTAACACGGGAACGCGAAAAAAGTAATACAAGAACATAGATGAAACTCAAAAGCAACGATTCTAGTTGTTTAGTTGTCCAGTTTTCTCGTAAAGCTACGGCGCGGGTTTTGGTTTTTCAGCATTGGCAGTAACACTAAACGGAATTGCATCCTTTTTTTTGTTGATATATACAACGAGCATGCCACGCTACACCTCTTTTTAGGTGTACTCTTTATGCTGCATCCTCTTTCTCGAGGGTCTTTAGTGGCAGCAGCATCATTGCGCATGGAGCGCCATTTTATCAGAAGTAAAACTGAATTCGAAGTGTACAGACGTAGTTAAATAAAGTTCCGTTTCTTTCGTTAATTAAACAAACTCAGCATTTCATTCCACTGAAACCTTAAGCCCAATAGGTTATTGGCCCAGTTAGCGCTGGAAGTGCGTGAGTTTTGTGGACATTTGTAGCGCGGAAGCACCGGTAAAATCGTTTTGTTTCGTGTCGAGTGTCGTCGGGAGTGCTTGTGAAAAACAAGATGGCGGACACAAAAGCGACGGTCGAAAAGTTAAACGACGGGAATTACGCGGTGTGGAAGTTTAAAATGCGTTTGCTCCTGACGAAGAAGAAGCTGCTGAAAGTGGTCACCGATCCGAAACCGACAACCGCGGATGCGGCCTGGATCTCGGACGACGAGAAGGCGCAGGCGTTAATTGGTCTGGCATTGGAGGACACGCAGCTGATTCATGTCATGACGAAGGAGACGGCGAAAGAGATGTGGGATGCGCTGAAGGACTACCACGAGCGCTCATCTCTCTCAAGCATCATTCACGTGGTGCGTCAGCTGATTACCATGCGTATGGCAGAGGATGGCAGCATGGCCGAGCATCTGAAGCAGATGACGGCATTGCGGCTTCGCCTGACTGCACTCGGCGAAGAAGTGAAAGACAACTGGTTCGTCGCGTTAATGTTGTCGAGTCTGCCGCGGTCGTACGATGGGTTAATTGTTGCACTTGAAAGTCGCCCGGATGCAGATCTTACAGTGGACTTTGTTAAAGGTAAGCTGCTTGATGAGGGTCGACGTCGCGTCGAAAGTGAGTGTCGCGGGGACAATAAAGCGTTGGTCAGTTCCGTTGAGTGGAAAAGTGCAGACAAACCGAAAGTGAAAAGGGAACGTTTGTGCCATTACTGCAAGAAGACGGGTCATATTCGGCGTGATTGCAAAAAGTTTGCCCAGGACATGCGTGAGAAGGAGAAGTCCGATCGCGCGAAGGCAAACGTGGCCGTCAAATCGGAATCCAATTTCGAAGTGTGTCTGGCAGCGGGAAGAACCGACGGATCGAGTTTCTGGTACCTGGATTCGGGGGCAACGGCTCACATGACCAGTGATGTATCGTTGTTGGAAAGTGTCGATGAATCAAAAGCGACGACGGTTTGTCTGGCGGATGGAAAATCCATCAAATCGTCTGGAAGCGGTACGGGTAAGCTCGTCTCGTTCAACGGGGATGGTGCGAAAACGAAAGTGCGGCTCGACAACGTTTTGCACGTGCCGTCCCTTGCTGGCAACCTGCTGTCGGTGAGTAGAATCACAGATTTGGGATTTCGGGTTCTGTTCGAAGAAAAGGAGTGTTATATCCTGAAAGGAGAAGAATCAGTGCTAGTTGGTCAACGAAAAGGAGGATTGTACCACTTGAAGCAGGCTCCGGAAAAGGCATTTCTTGTGAATCCGAAGCATTCCGCCTTGTGCAAGCATCTGTGGCATCGGCGTCTCGGACATCGTGATGTGCAGGCAGTGGACAAAATAGTGCGGGACAATCTTGGACATGGATTGAAAATCGATCCTTGCGAAGTACAATCGGTGTGTGGTCCGTGTTGTGAGGGGAAAATGGTTCGTGAATCGTTCCCAAAAGTATCGGACAGTAAATCTAGCGCGGTGGGAGATTTAGTGCACACAGACTTGGGTGGTCCGATGGAAGAAGAAACACCCAGTGGTAACCGGTTCTATATAGTGCTCGTGGACGATTTTTCGCGGTACAGTGTCGTGTATCTGTTGCGGCGGAAATCGGAAGCTGAAGAGCGGATCCGGGAATTTTGTAGTCTGGTGAAGAATCAGTTCGGACATTTTCCAAAGAAGCAGAGTGTCTGAAATCTCATGTATACATGAATGAGACAGTGTGCCATGCGCTTGTTTGAAATGCGTTTCAAGCAAATTTGTGCGATTTGAGATCATAGCATGCTCATGAAAAATCTAGTGTACGTGCCTCAATGAGACGTCTCGTGAGACTCGTCTCATTGAGATGTTTGTCAGTTAGGAACAAATTGCACCGAGGCCATTTAAGAGGCCCGGATTAGGTCTTGTAAACCTGATCTCACCTCGGATTTAAGACAGAAATATCGAGATCGATGATTTTCCGGGAATTCAATTAATGGGCTCGATAATTCGAAGGAAATGTCTAGATTATTTGGGGTTCTAATAAATTTTGATGTTGATTGTATTGATTGAAATGGCAACGTACCCCCAAGACGATATGTATAACCTTCTTTAGGAGCTATGTCAAGCACATCACTCTGGCGTACTACAGGTTCAGCGTGCTTGTTTGTGTAATATGGACTCATGGATGTTTAGTACGTTACTGGGGAAGAGGTCCCTACCAAGATTGTTCCTCTTACCACTATTCACTATCCAAAAATAAATTTTGGCTGCATCAAAACTGCCCCAGCATACTTTTAAACCGCCCCGGAAAACGTTAACCCGCAAGCGTAGCGGGATATCTTCCAGATATTCCATCCTAGTGAATATTGCGATAGGAAATCGAACCGGTGCACCGCGGTGATGTTGGGCAAATAACAAATTGTATGGTCCACTACACGAATTTATACTGGCCTGCTTACTCTTACACGAAATTTGACGTTTGAGAGGTGTCGGCACCGCTCAAGCGTCAAATTTTCTGCGAGAGTATGCAGGCCAGCAGTGGACCATAGTTCGCATCGATTGTCTCATTGAGATGTCTCATTGAGACTCGCAATGCTAATGTGATGTGCACCAACATCGCGAGTCTCAAAGCTCAAGGAATTTTCATGTGCTCATAGCCAACTTTTCTCATGCTCGTATTGAGATATGTGCGTACAGATACTCTGCAAAGAAGATTCGTTCGGACGGCGGTGGCGAATATATGAGTAACTCGTTACGTAAGTATTTCGCGGAGCGCGGTATTATGCACGAAGTGACGGCGCCATACTCACCGCAACAGAACGGCGTCGCGGAACGGAAGAATCGTTATCTTGTCGAGATGCTTCGGTGTATGCTAGCGGAGTCGAAGTTGCAGAAGCGGTACTGGGGCGAGGCGATTTGCACTGCAAATTACTTGCAGAATCGTCTGCCATCGTCCGTCGTGACCAAGACACCGTACGAGCTGTGGCACGGGAAGAAACCATCGTACGGACATTTGTGAGTCTTCGGTTCGGAAGCGTACGTGCACATTCCGAATGAAAAGCGACGCAAGCTGGACCACAAAGCGGAGAAGTTGGTGTTCGTTGGCTACGCTGACGGTCGGAAGGCGTATCGTTTCTTGAACCCTGGAACGAATATGATAACGATCAGTAGGGACGCCAAATTTCTAGAGCAATGCGTTACGGCGGAAGCTGTTCAGCGACAGGATCTGGAAACAGGAGGAGTACTGGAAGTACCGATGACGTGGCCATCTGAAGATGAGCGGCGGCGCCAGCTGGATCCGGCTGAAGAAGACGAAGAGCTGTTTGAAGAAGCCAGGGGTCACAACGACTCGTTCGAAAATGTTTCCGACGGGGACGGATCCTTCCATGGCTTCCCATTGGATGAGATAGCGCGTCGCTCGAGTCGGTCTACGAAGGGAATTCCACCACGACGATTGATCGAAGAGTTGTTTGCTGCGGGATCGCTGGATCCGGACGAAGTTGAGCCGAAGACGTTGAAGGAAGCGGTGACCTGTGAAAAGCAGGATTTGTGGAAAGCGGCGATGGTGGATGAGCTGAAATCTCACCAGCAGAACGGAACGTGGGAGCTCGTCGATCCACCTGAAGGACGAAAGGTAGTTGGTTGTCGCTGGGTCTATAAGCTGAAGCGGAATGCGGCCGGCGGGATCACCAAATACAAGGCACGTCTAGTGGCTCAGGGATACTCTCAGAAGTACGGTATCGATTACGACGAGATATTCGCACCGGTGACTAGCCACACTACCCTGCGGGTGCTGTTAGCCGTGGCAAGCAAGCGGAGAATGCCGTTGAAGCACTTCGACGTGAAAACGGCATACTTGTACGGCGATTTGGACGAGGAAATCTTCATGAGGCAGCCGCCTGGATTCGCAGTGAAGGGTAGGGAGGGCATGGTGTGTCGGTTGAAGAAGAGCATTTATGGTCTCAAACAGTCTGCGCGGTGCTGGAATCAGCGACTGCATAGTGTGCTTGTGGAAATGGGATTTGAACAGAGTGCTACCGATCCGTGTCTCTACACCAAAGTGGTTAGTGGGAAGCGTGTGTATCTGTTGGTATACGTAGACGATATTATGATTGACTGTGAAGACGAAGCTCAAATTGACTCGGTGTATGAACAGTTGAAGCGGTACTTTGAAGTGACAAATCTTGGGGAGCCTAGTGACTTTCTTGGGCTGAAGATTGAGCGCAATGACCGAAAGTACAGTGTTTCAGTAGGAGGTTACATCGACCGGGTTGCGGATAGATTCGGTCTCCGCGAAGCGAAGAGAGCAAAGACGCCAATGGAAGAAGGTTTCGCCAGTTCGGAGGATGAAAGCCCAAAACTGTCGGATGACAACGAGTACAGGAGTCTCGTTGGAGCGCTGCTCTACATTTCCGTCTGTGCCAGGCCGGATGTAGCAGCAAGTGTGGCGATACTAGGCCGGAAAGTGAGTTCGCCATCCGAGGCGGATTGGGTGGCGGCAAAACGTGTTGTTCGCTACCTGAAGGCAACGAAGGAGTGGAAACTGTCATACGGCGACGCAGGTGGACAGCTGGTCGGCTATTCGGATGCCGATTGGGCCGGCGACGCGGGTACGAGGAAGTCTACGACCGGATTTGTCTTCAACTACGCCGGAGGAGCAGTATCGTGGGTCAGTCGGAGGCAAAGTTGCGTCACATTGTCTTCGATGGAATCGGAGTACGTGGCGTTGAGCGAAGCTAGTCAGGAGCTAATCTGGCTGCGGAGCTTGTTGGCTGACATGGGAGAGCAGGTCGAAGGTCCAGTTACGGTAATGGAGGACAATCAGAGCTGCATCCAATTTGTCAAGTCGGATCGGAAGAGCCGTCGCTCCAAGCATATCGAAGTGAAGCAGCATTTCGTGAAGCAATTGTGTGAAGACGGAAGTATAAAGCTGCAGTACTGCCCAACGGAGGATATGGTGGCTGATGTGCTCACTAAACCGGTGGGTTCAATCAAGCTGCAGAAACTAGCACGTATGATGGGATTATCATCGTAGGCTGGCAATGTTCGTTGAGGAGGAGTGTTGATATATACAACGAGCATGCCACGCTACACCTCTTTTTAGGTGTACTCTTTATGCTGCATCCTCTTTCTCGAGGGTCTTTAGTGGCAGCAGCATCATTGCGCATGGAGCGCCATTTTATCAGAAGTAAAACTGAATTCGAAGTGTACAGACGTAGTTAAATAAAGTTCCGTTTCTTTCGTTAATTAAACAAACTCAGCATTTCATTCCACTGAAACCTTAAGCCCAATATTTTTGACTGAGAAACGATAAGCTTAAAACGTGCGTTATTACGAGTTGATCCGACATAAGCGTGGTTAAAAAAATATTCATACCCGGTATATAATTAAATTTAATACACAAACATACGATAAAATTATTGAATTCTTCCGACAGTCGGCTGGCGGAAGATTAAATCATATCAAGGGTTGCATAGCTTACATCACTTACCAATGTGAATCCAGATCTATGTAACTTTCTATCCCTTCCCTTCCCACTAATAAACGTCCTTCCTGTGACAACCGTGGGGATGCGGAGGTACACACGGTCTCTAGTAGCAACGGATGTCACACCAACATTCCTTCCCTTCCCCGATAACCGTAAGGACGTGCCCGGCGCCGGTACTGACAATATAAAGTTTTGAACCTTCAAAATTGCACATTGAGGATGGAAAGCTACACCTAGGCCCCATCCATTTGGATCCCTGTGCAATGTTGCCTGTTCTGGTCAGTAACGGAGTAGCAACTACAAATTGTACGGTCATCTCATGCTCATGCTCGATTTCATCACCGTCGATATAAATACGGGGTGGCGAGCGCGGAGATTCCTCCCTGGAGCCCTTTGCCATCATGTACTTTGTCTTCGACACATTTATGACTAATCCGATTCGCCTGGCTTCTCTCTTTTGTCGGATGTACGTTTCCGCCATCGTCTCAAATTTACGAGCTATAATATCAACATCATCAGCGAAACCAAGCAGCTGAACGGACTTCGTGAAAATGGTCCCACTCGCGTTTATCCCCGCTCTCCTTATTACACCTTCTAACGCAATGTTGAACATCAAGCATGAAAGACAATCACCTTGCCGTAACCCTCTGCGAGATTCGAAGGGACTCGAGAGTGTCCCCGATACTCGAACTACGCACATCACTCGATCCATCGTCGCCTTGATCAATCGTATCAGTTTATCCGGGAATCCGTATTCGTGCATAATCTGCCATAGCTGGTCTCGATCGATTGTATCATACGCCGATTTGAAATCGATGAACAAGTGATGTGTTTGCAGGTTGTATTCGCGGCATTTCTGCAACACCTGCCGGAAGGCGAACATCTGGTCCGTTGTAGCGCGTTCTCCCATAAATCCAGCCTGATATTGCCCCACGAACTCTCTTGCAATCGGTGATAGACGGCGGCATAAAATATGAGAGAGTATCTTGTAGGCAGCGCTACGTAGTGTGATCGCGCCCTTTATGTAGATGGGACACAGGATACCTTCCATCCACTCCTCCGGTAATACTTCCTCCTCCCAAATCTTGGTAATGACCCAGTGTAGTGCTCTCACCAGTGCTTCTCCACCGTATTTTAGTGGCTCACTTGGTTGATCTGCTCCAGCGACTTTGTTGTTTTTCAACCGGCTAACCTCCTCTTCAATCTCTTGGAGGTTAGGGACTGGAAATCTTTCGTCCTGCGCACGTAGTCCTAGATCTGTTACCACGCCACCTTCGGTGTTTGCAACGTCGCCATTGAGGTGCTCATCGTAATGCTGCCGCCACCTCTCGACCACCTCACGCTCGCACATGAGAATACTCCCGTGATTATCTCGGCACATGTCGGCTTATGGTACAAAGCCTCTGCGCGAGCGGTTCAGATTTTCGTAGAACTTTCGCAGCTTTTCCATCGCTTCGCGATCTCGTTCTTCCTGCTGGCGCTTCTTCATACGGAAGACTGAGTTCTGCCTGTTCCGCGCCTGTCTGTAACGTGCCTCATTCGCTCTCGTACGGTGTTGCAGCATTCTCGCCCATGCTGCATTCTTCTCGTTTTTCAACTGTTCACATTCGCCAACCGTTTCTGTGATTCGGAGTCGTGGAACCTTGTGCTGTAGCCGAGGCACTACCTATGGCGGATCGGATGTCCCTCCAACCATCAGCAAGTGTAGCTGCGCCTCTTCCGTTGGTAGGGCCACTGCTAGCTGCTGCGCGTAGTCTTCAGCCACTTCTACGTTACGCAGTTGCTCGATGTTGAGCCGCGGCGTTCGACTTCGACGCGTGGTAATAACCGTCGAAAGTTTTGAGCGCATGCATACCTACATCTACTAAGTAGTGATCCGAATCTAAATTCGCACTGCGGTATGAGCGAACATTGGTTATATCAGAGAAGAATTAACCGTCAATTAGAACGTGGTCGATTTGGTTTTCTGTTTGATGGTCGGGTGATCTTTAGGTGGTTTTGTGGATATCTTTGCGGGGGAAGAAGGTGCTTCGGACTACCATACCACGGGAGGCTGCAAAGTTTACGCATCGCTGGCCGTTATCATTCGATACAGCGTGCAGGCTGTTTCGCCCGATTACCGGTCTGTACATTTCCTCCCTTCCTACCTGCGCGTTCATGTCGCCGACAACGATTTTCACGTCACGCGGCGAGCAACCATCGTATGTTTGCTCTAACTGCGCGTAGAACGCTTCTTTCTCGTCATCAGGTCTCCCTTCGTGTGGACAGTGGACGTTGATGATGCTGTAGTTAAAGAAACGGCCCTTAACTCTCAACATGCACATCCTTGCGTTGATCGGCTGCCACCCGATCACGCGTTGTCGAATCTTGCCCAACACTATAAATCCTGTTCCCAGTTCATTGGTGGTGCCACAGCAATGGTAGAAGGTAGCCTCGATGCCCGCTTTTCCACACTTTCTGTCCAGTCCAACAAAGTTCCTGCAACGCCACGATGTCGAAGTTGCGGGGATGTAGTTCGTCGTAGATTATCCTGGCACATCCTGCGAAACCTAGTGACTTGAAATTCCATGTGCCAAGTTTCCAATCGTAGTCCTTATTTCGTCGCGTGGGTCTTTGCCGATTGTATCGAGTCGTATTTTCTCCTATGTTATTCGCAATGGGGATTTTTACGGGTGGCTTATTGGGCCTACGCCAACACTCCTGTCTCGCCGGAGGGCCATCGTGCCAGTTCTGTTTAACGTCCCAACCAACACTGGGGCGACCACGCTGATGGGGCTACCACCTTGGATCTAGCTGGGCGTGGTGCGGCTTTTCTAACGCAGCCGCTGAATGCCAGAACAAATGCTGTTTAAGCCGCACCTCCTTGGTGAACAGACGCTCGGGTCGTACCTCCTTAATCTAGCTGAAGTCTGAAGGACAACAGTGCCCAGGCTGCACTACTAGCTAAGCACACAACTCTTAGCTGGCGGTCTTTGTCGTCGCTTGACCCGTGGAGGCATGAGGTAGGAACTTGTGAGGACCAGAGCTATATTGGACGCTCTCCTTATCGATTCACCGTTTGGCAGCCCATTTCAGTGCCGTTCATCAGGTGTAAATCAGTTACAGTAAAACCTCCATGAGTCGATATTGAAGGGACCATCGACTCAAGGAAATATCGAGTAGTGGAACAAAAATCCTTTAGGAAGCTTTTTAGAAGGGCCATCATAGTAACCCAGAAATTATTTTTCAGTATGGAAAAATTTACCTCCATGAGTCGATATCGAGTCAAGGAACATCGACTCATGGAGGTTCGACTGTATATATATTATAAAAGGATTGGAGCTTATTGATCCTCAAGATAACCCCTCCATATCCATCACGGTGTCAAAATCTTGGAAAGGGACTTCTTTATCGGAAGTTTAGCCATGTTTCACTAATCGCAAATATGTCACAACCTAACTAAACATACATGTTTCATCTCCTGCTCCTTCCAGGTCGCCATGGTCGAGGTCCAACTAGACGAACACACCACCGTTCCGCCCAGCATGCTGATCGCGTTCGCCATCTGCACCACTCTGCTGGTGGCGGTCCACATGCTGGCCCTCATGATCAGCACCTGCATCCTGCCGAACATCGAAACCGTATGCAACCTGCACAGTATCTCGCTGGTGAACGAATCGCCCCACGAGCGCCTGCACTGGTACATCGAGACGGCGTGGGCCTTCTCGACCCTGCTGGGCTTGATATTGTTCCTGTTCGAAATTGCCATCCTCTGCTGGGTCAAGTTCTACGACCTCAACACGACGGCGGCCTGGTCCGCGTGCATTGTCCTCATCCCAGTGCTGGTCATTTTCGTGGCCTTTGCGCTGCACTTTTACCGGTCGCTCATGACGCACAAATACGAAGTAACCGTTTCCGGCATCCGGGAGCTGGAGATGCTCAAGGAACAGATCGAACAGGACCACCTGGATCATCACCACCATCACGGCCCACCGTACCAATCCGTGCAGATCGTTTGATCCTACCATGGAAACCATGGACGCCGCAACGTGCGAGTGAATCTGTGATTGTGATTTCTTTTCGTTTTACCGTAGTTACTTGAAACTCTTTACCTTTGTTGAATCTTCTTTTTTATCAGAGTCGATCTTTATGTTCTTTTTGTTTTATACTCGTCAAAGTAATCTAGTTTAAGGCACCTCGGATCAAAGTAGCCTCATTTCCTATTTGTTTCCCGTTTCCCAGAAGCCACCTACTAATATTGTGATTATGCGCTTATTTCAAGTGAACGAAAGACATATTATAGCCCTTAGTTAGACCACGTCGTTAAGTAAATTTATTATGAGCTTCTACCTTACTTTGAAAGCAAACGAAGATGATTTTATACATTATACGTATTGTTATATTCTCTTTATCACAAGAACGAAGATATGCGTATGTATAATTTTGATGATGTTCTCTAAACACATAATCGTATAATTAGAGGTTTGAAGTAAACCGCCTGCGCAGGTTGTAAAATATTTAGTGTCGTCATCCAAAACCGCAAATCCACTAATTTAAAGAAAATCACAAACAATAAACAAATATTTTATATGAAACTGTGCATTGGATTTGAACAGATATCCGAAAGTTCCATATTGCCGTCATCGGGTTAAACGAACATTACTTTTTACTGTAATGAAAACAAAGTGTTCTGAATAAATTGCTTATGGAAAGCTAAGACACATAAAAACTGAAATTGCTGAAAGCTTAAGGCTGATTCTTAGAGGGCTAAACAGGCTGAAAATGTAACTAGACTAGTTTTCAAATGCCGAAAAGCAGTCATGGAAATGACAAAATAATCATAAGATGATAGCCCCCAAGGGTTGTTAAAACACGGACACGTTTAATGCTTTCAGTGAGATAATCGCTCTTTGAGGGAAGCACGACACTAGACATCGGACTAACATGCAAGGCTGTCCTATTTGCAGAAAAGAGGCTCTCTTTGGTTTCCCTCTCTTCCGTTAACATCTCAGCTGTTCATTTGAATTATGATTATCACCTTGCATAGAACGATGGTCAAATCAATCGTCTTTTAATTTGTACTGCAAAAGTAGTTGAAAAGTGTACCATTACATTGCAACAATTGAAAGAGAAAGTGAATAAAGAGAGCCTCTCCAATGCAGATAGGACCTATTGAAAGGTTCGAACTGAAATCTGCTTCAGATAACTCAGTACAGTGACGATTCGATCGTTGAGAGCTCGTTAGATGGGCTGTCTCGATGGTTGAATGTTCACTGGTTGGGGCAAAACCCAACTAAAAATCACTGTCAATGTCAAAATAGATGTCAAAACGAGTTTGACGTCTGACCGCCGTCGCATCACAGCTCCTGTATACAGAACGTTTGCGCAAGTATGTGAGTGTTCCTTGACGTATTTCTCGTCACTTGCGTGTGTCTAGAGCATTTTGATCAGTTGTCAGTTGCCCCAACGAACGAACACGATTCGCTAATCGGGGCGCAGTCGTGACCCAACCAGCGAATCCGGACTGTAAAATGATGGAAAAAATAGTGAACTGAATCATCAGAAGCATAACACACAAGAACAGTGGACTAGAGGAAGAACATTGTTACTATTAAATCACTTTTCAAAAAAAATCATTCATTTTTGTGTGGCATAATTTCATGTGGATAAAATTGTTTAGCAATGTACATTTTAATTCCATCCCGAGCGCACTCGCCGTATATCGCTTCCTTACGGTAAAAACTGACAGCATCTACCTGGCCAGTGTTCGTTTCTCTGCTGAATGTTATTTAACTGTAATATTTATTGTGCTGGAGTAGAGATGGCGCTGCACCAAAGTGTCAAACACTGTGAAGTATGTGCTAGTATTGGGAAGTTTTTCCAATATACGTCGAATATATGAGAATTCCGAATAAATTTTTAATAGTTGTCATTCAAAATTCATAAGAAGCTTATTCCAAAATGGTCCTTATTTTGTTTATGTTCATCAGTATGATACAAATATATTTGATAAAACTCTTCGGTAACATGCACGTTTAACTTTTCCGCACAAGCTCGTTTTTGTAACTGGAAAGAGTAAGGAATTCATTTTGCATCTCATTTGAGTTGTATTTTGTACATTTTGCAACAAAACTGAGATGTACAATGAAAAATCTTTACTTTTCTCTCCTGTTTTCTCTTGCTAAACTTTGTAAGTAGAGCATAGCAAAATCTGTTCGTGTACTTTGATGCCTCAAATAGAAATAAAACTTATTTTGGTATAAATATACGAGAAGAAAATTAAATGTGATTATAATCATTATAATCACAAATAATAGATGATGATATAGTTATTTATGTGACGAGTTGCAAAAAGTTGATTTTTTCAGCACGAGTCGTACATTTATCCAACGAGGCTTGCATTATGAAAATTATGCAACTATGTTCCATTATGCAACTCATTTCAGTTGCATAATGAACCGGTACGGAAAAGTTGGTCATTATAATACTAAAATAAGTAGCATAAAATTGAAATTATGACACTGAATTGCATAAAATCATTATTCTTTATTGAAACAGATCATTGATAGGTACATCGCCCAATCCTAATGTGAAATTTACTGTGAATTCACGTTTACACTACCACTTGCACATAACTAGTCACACGACACGCTGTCAAAACAAAAAAAGCCACCATCCATCCGATGAGCGCGTAGAAAGTATCGTGTTTTAGCAAACTAGATTGTGGTCTATTTTCCTAGATTTTTTGGCTGGAGATCCACTTATCCTATTTAGAAAGTGCAAGTGCTAAAGTTCCATTACCGCGGGAACAACTCACCTAAAGGTTCCATTCAGAGAACACACAATGGGAACGAAACGCAAGGCCGTAGATGAGATCCTTGAGATTCCCAGTGACGACGACGATGGCAACGATAGCGACGTCCAGATTCAGGAGAAGCCCATACCTATCGTCACCGTCGACGACGATGAAGATTCTCCGAAGCAACCGACCATTTCACATTCCACTCCGGTGCGACCGTCCCCGGATGGCGAAGAACAAGCGCCCCGTATAAAAACTCTCGAGACGCCTCCGGCTCCCAACGTTAGCTCCTCCAGTGTGGAAACGAAGGAACAGCAAGCCATGCCGCCAGTAGATGAAAAAATGACTTCCGATAATGTGCTGTTGAGTATGAAGTTCCGGAACCAGGAGCTGTTCCAACTGTTCAAGGGTTCACTTTCGGAGTACCTCAAGACGACGTTCCAGCTGAAGATGGGCGGAGAGGAAGTGGACATCGTTCAGCAGGCGGAACAGTTTTCCATCCAGGTACTGTCGAAAACCTACTGCCAGGAATCCGACCCGGTGAAAGCCGCTTCTGCGGAGTGCATTACACCGGTGCAGAGCAAAGCCGCCCTCCCGGTCGCCGACAAGCAGGACACTCCAAAGGCAAACACCGAAGGTGACACCGCCGGAATGTTCGTCATAGACTCAACCCCTGCCAAAACGGCCAAGGGTGGTCCAATCATTCCGAGCTACAAAAAAGCACTGCAGAAGGTCCTGGACAACTCTCCGTCGGCGGCGGCGTCCGGCGATAGTGCCACCAAGAAGCCCAAACCGAAGCAGAACTGTTGGAACTGCGACGGGGACCACGGATTGAAGGACTGCAAAGAGCCGCGGAATTTCGCCAAGATTGACAAAATGAAACAGGCTTTCATGAAGACCAAGGACCGGTACCATGTGGATTTGGAGCAGAAGTATGGCCACATTGTTCCCGGCAGGCTGACCCACGAACTGCGCCAGGCTCTCGGATTGAGTAAGTAGATGATTGTATAATTTTAGACAGTTTATCTGGGAATTACTTCACATGATGCAATTCTGTATCTGTATCCGACTTCGAAATAAGTAAATCTTCTATCTTCTATAAACAAAAATGCAGTGGCATAGGTGGGACCGCGCATAGCTTGCGAACGGATGGTCCGATTTGGGTCGTCTAAGTTTTGTTCTGTTAGTTTTCACCCAAGGAAAGTTTATGAGGCAAAAACATAAGGACTCACGATATTGGCTACATAAAATAAAGATAGAGGACGATTGCATTTGTGACGTATGTGATGTTCTTGATAACTCGGACCATGTCATGTTCTTTTGCGTTAAATACGCCAAAGAAAGGGAGAAATACCAGTTAGACGGTCTCTGTCAGCAACAGCCAGGACCAACAGAACCAAGAAGAAGAAGAAGAAAACATAAGGAAATTGAGAGTTTTTGGAAATCGGGTTTTTATACATTTTGAACGGGGACTTGGGCTTGGTTAGGCCTACTTGAAACGTCAAAAAAAAAACGCAGTAGGCAAGACAAAGTTTGCCGGGGTCAGCTACACTGAAATTAATTTTGTTGTCGTTTCCACCGAATCCATGGTAGAATTAAGAACTGTACCAACAATTTTCAACCGAATGCAAAATTCTGTTAATTGTACTGAAACATTGTCAATATTACCCCCTGGCCAAGATCACAGGGTTTGACGGTATTAAAGTGAAGGATGTTAATTGTAATTCTGGTAATGAAAATATCACCTTTAACACTTTAATGCGCCTCCAACGGTTCATTGCAATCCGGCTGCTACAGATGGAGTATGGCTGATTTATCAGAAATGCTCGATAAACAGGAGGGACCTGCTGGGGCCTAATAGTTTCTATACCCAGAAAACAGTTCTGGTCGATTGAGTCTGGAAGGGTTTCGAGAGTCGTTGCGAATCATAATGAAAATATTTATGTTTTGTGACGAGTCTCGGAATCTTTTTGGAGTCAGCAGGCTTTTAGCTGTTGCCTGGGCTTCCCACTATTTGGTTAATTTTAACAAATACACTAGAAAATTCAATTCAAATATTTTTTTTATTATAGAGGTTTTAAACACGGGTGTGAATCTTCGTCACGAAAAGCACTGCTCGTTTGATAGCTCAACACTAGCGAACCTGGTGGTGGAAGTCATGCTTTTTCCTACAGCGAGCATAGGGAGACGACGTAGCACGCATTGATGATTTTTTATTTTCTCATGGAAATTCATTCCAATCTAGTTTTCCAAGTGACAATTTCACGACTTCCACCTCAAAACTTCCAATTTGTTCGAAGATACACATCTGTTCTGTGTTTTAAACCTAGGTTCATTCGCCTCTTAAAATTCAAATATGAAAAAAATTGTAGTATCTCGTGTATTCAATTTGCTAATACATAGGTCTCAACATTTGATATGCTTTCGTGATTTAATTTTCTCTTCAATTATTTTTATATCTGATAGTTTTGTGAGTAAACCCCAATATGTTCCAAATGCCTAGTGCTTAATATTTTATTTTTTTTGCAATATCAATTCAAAATAACAAAAAAAAACTAATAGTGGGAAGTGCAGCATTTAACAGTGCTTGCTTATAGATTCGAAGCTAACGTGTGATCAAGACGAAATTGACAACAACTGACTACTTCGACTTTGACTAGCGAAGACTATTTATGACAAATTTAATGTTTTTACATTTTTCGACTGAGTGTATGGTAGGATGGTTTTCTTTAATTAGGACCGATGCTGCTAGTGCTAGGGATGTGGACTAAATACAACTTTCAAAGATAAAAAAAACAGTACTAAAATGAGGATCAACAAGAATGGACATAACGAACACATCGACTAACAGATCATAGGCTCACCAAAGATTACTGAATTATATGGAACAGCATAAATTTGAACAATAACATTCATCAAAACTTGACATGACAAAACACATACAAAATCGACCATATGACAATAAACCGAAACTTTCACACCTTCTACCGTAACCTTCTGAGTCAGTACACAACAGTGTCTTACTGGACGACATGTTCCGTGCACGGCTGGTGAACCGCTTCTGAAGGATTACGTTCCCTGTTCTATCCAAAGGCCTAGTGAACTGTCGTTGTCCGTGCAAACGCGAGAGGATTGTGCGAACAGTGATGGGAGAGGTTTCTACGTCCGTCGGCGTGCCGCTAGGAACCTTTCAAAAAAAAAAAAAAGAAACATTGACAATACTACCATGCGTGTATTACTGTTGACTAAAAACATTCTTGGTTCTACTATTTGGGCATTGTAATTTTGACCATGTAGACTTGAATGTTGCGCGTCTTAGATAAACATGGTCAAAAATACAATGTCAATATAGTAACATCAAGAATGTTTTTAGTCAATGGTACTTCACGCATGGTAATATTGACAATGTTTCAGTACAATTAACAGAATTTGGCATTCGGTTGAAAATTGTTGGTACAGTTCTTAATTTTACCATGGATTCGGTGGAAACAACAACAAAATTTATTTCAGTGCACTGAGGATACTGCAACTCCGAAAATCATACGAATCAACTATGTTTTTTTGCCACAAGAATTTCTTGCGAAAATCATAGTTACGAACTATGATTTTGAATTCAAAGCGCCAACTATTATTGTCATACTGTTACTGTATAAATTTCATAACACTCACGTATGAAAATCATACCGATAACGTATAAAAACTGAAACTATGTCGTATGACTATCAAACATATTTTTATGAAATATTTTGCACAAATTAAAAAAAATCGCAACCTGGAATCGAACCAGGAACGTCAAGGTTGGCGAGTGCGTGCTTTACTCATACGCCCATCGACGCTTCGGAAGTTGAAGTGGTTAGAAGCCAATAAATGTTTTGTTGTTTTTTAGCAATGGTGTTTCATAACACATCTTATGATTTTCATACGATGCTTCTTACGAGATTTTTCATACGACAAGTCTTATGGATTTCGCATTTCAAAGTATGAAAAGCATACGAGAACTATGAAATGATGAAAAACATAAAAATAACTGATTCATAAGATGTAAACTATGGAAAACATACGAGCAGTATCCTCAGTGTGTAGTTACCTATAGGGGTGGTGGGGGTAAAGTGGACAGGTGGAGTAAAATGGACAAGGTACAGTTTCATGGCTTTTATTGTTTTTTTTTTTAAATGTTTCAATGATTGGAGCTTATGCCTAAGCATGAATCATTATACTTTTGCTGATCTTGAACATTAAAATCAAATAAACCTTCTCAAGATGACAAAAACTTTAAAAATCACGTGAAAAATCGGAAATGATGTAAAATCTGCTTATAACTGCTAAGGTTTTCTCGTAAGTTATTTTCAAATTATTACAAGTTTTAAACCCTAACCCAATTAAGTCCACGTAGAAAAATATCGAGCTTTTTACGCTTTGATGAGGGGTGATTAATTTTTGACAGATATTGCCGACAGCCCTTGCAGCATCACAGTAACCGAAAATTTCAGTTCACTGCTCCCGAAATGTCAAAAGTTTTCACTGAGCGTTGTGGCTAACCTGAGACGGTAAACTATTTGTTGTGAATCATTTTTTTCTTTTTAGGTTTTTTGATTACTGGCCTTTACATTCAATCCGTTCTTCTCTAAGGATAAATCTGCTCAACAGACACCGGTACAGAAGACCCATGTAGTGTGGGGCTTGGAACCACCTCCTACAGGCAAAAGAAGATGCGGGACTAAACCCCGACCCATTGAACACATTCCCTGCCAAATCCTACGTCTCTCCGGGACCATTTGAAAGGCATAGCTTCGGATAAAGAACCGATCTTATGGGAACAATATTGTAAACCAGCAGCGAACCCTGTAGAACAGAAGGAACATAATCTAAATCAGTTCCGAAGGGGTCTGCATCGAATCTCTGATTTGGGAGGCACAGCTCTGTAATTCCGTAGTAAAATCATGAAAAACCTTCTAATTTTTAATTGGGTTTGTTAGGATTCCTGACAAATACATTTTCATTACAATCGTGAATGGATTTCTAGTAAGGTCCTCCTAACATTTTCGACCCAGTCCTTGATAAATATTCAGTATACTAGCCAGCAAAACCCATCATATAAATTTTTCACTTCCATTGTGCCGTTTGTGTCCGATATACCCACTTAGAACCTAGTTTCCGTGTTAGAACCACCCAATTTGGATGATAATTCCATGCATTCATGTACATGGTTGTGATCGGCATTTTGAGATTGCGTCATAAAAATGACAAATCCTGAGTCTATTTCTTCCAATTTCTTCTCATATATTTGCTATTCCTGCTGGCAAACTACGGTGCATAATTTCTTCCAAGAATATCAATTTCATTCCATTGCTCACCTGCAAGAATTTCTTTTCTTCGAAGAAGTTGTGCACCAGAACTTGCCCACTGGCCTATGTCCTGGTTAGGTATTAACTGAAAATTCCTTGCTCTGAAAAATTAAGAGATCAACATGGTCATACGAGGGTGCTATCATTGAACTTTATAGCGATTCAGTATTTCCAAGCTTCCTAATGTTTCAGATTGATAAAAACAAAAGATTGCTGTATTTGTTGTATGTATTGGTAACAATGGTAACATGACGAAGTGAAAATTTTTGACAATTCAGAAGCAGTGAACTGAAATTGCTTGCTACTGTGGTGCTGCAAGGGCTGTCGTCAAAAATGAATCACCCCTCATCAGAGCGTAAAAAGCTGGATATTTGACAGAAAAAAAATAAGTTTTGTAAAAAAAAGTTTTAGGAAATAATTTTAACAAAATCAGACCTGACAATCGCTTCAAATTTCACCAAAATTTCATATTATTTTTTGCAAACTCCAGAATCATCAGTCGTCATACCTATCGTGAGATATTTGAAGTAAAAAGTTGTAAAAAAATATCTTATATCAACAAAATATAATTTTCATCCAATATTGTATGAAATTTGATAGTTTGTATTTAAAAACATAGAAACAATATACTGTTGTATACCTTTTAACGACTTGTTCATTTTACCCCATCGATTGTCCATTTTACCCCCACCAATATTTTTCACGCTATTTTGATGCACGATTTGGTGAAGAAAATAATCAAAGAAAACAATATTTTTTAAATGCAACCCCTTACAAGATTTCTAGAGTATATCATTACCTTCTATGTAACTCGGAAAAGCAGATGGATTTTGCCGCATTTCCGCGGGAAACGACCAAAATGCTTAGGTTGTCCACTTTACCCCCACCACCCCTAACATCGTCATTACAATAAAACTGAATCAACAATTCCTCGCCATAACGTTCTGTCAGATCTTTCTGTACTTGGTACATTCATCTTGCACGCTGCCCTCCAGCTCTTGCGAACACCAGCTTTGCACGTTTATTTTCCGGCATTCTCACAACATGCCCTGCACATCGTATCCTTCCAGCTTTTGCGACTTGCCGAATGCTAGATTCGCCGTAGAGTGCAGTAAGCTGGTAGTTCATTCTTCGCCGCCACACACCGTTTTCCTGCTCACCACCAAAGATGGCTCTAAGCAAATCCTCCTCGAGCATAGTCCACCCCCACCGGTCTATCAGAGTCTTGTAGGTATGTGGTGCATTTGGTGCGGGGAAGAATCTGTTTCGACCGCAGGCCCATCGCAGGCCCGACTTCCATTGATAATGCGCCTTCGTACATACATAATATTATATACATTTATTTGTTCAACATCACATTTAAGACAAGACATAATCAACAATAGTACGCCTCAATACTCGGTTTCTGGCCGCTGCTCTTCATCCTCGGTAGCGCCCTATGCTCGCCAGGTCACGCTCCACCTGGTTCGCCCATCGTGCTCGCCTTGTACCAACCGGGTCAGTAGCAAACACCAGCTTTGCAGGGTTGTTGTCCGGCATTCTTGCAACATGCCCTGCCCACCGTATCCTACCGGCTTTGGCCACCTTCTGGATGCTGGGTTCGCCGTAAAGTGCAGCGAGCTCGTGGTTCATCCTTCTCCGACACACCGCCGAAGACTGTCCTTAGCACGCGTCGCTCGAAAACTACGAGTGCTTGCAGGTCTTCCTCGAGCATGGTCCATGTCTGAGGAGCACATCATCACTGGAGCCAACGATGGAATTTTATCGGTGAGTTCGTTCCATATTAAAACAACTATTTGATGATTTATAAAACCAAACGATTCGTGTATTTAATTAACAAGTGTTCGACATCTTCGGTGTCGGCATGCGTAATGTTTGAATCATAATGAATACGTGTTTTGGTTTAAATAAACGTTCCATGAATCCCCTGGCCAAGTTCGCAGGGGTTGACGGTATTAAAGTGAAGGAGTTTCATTTTGATTATTGTAATGTAGTGTTCTTTAGTGAAACATATCACCTTTTTAACACTTTAATGCGCCTCCAACGGTTCATCACGAACCGGCTGCTGCAGATAAAGTATGGCTGATCATATGCATCAGACATGCTCGATAAACAGGAGGAACCGCCGGGGCTCAGTAGAGTCTATTCCCAAGCAATATTTCCAAGTCGGTTGGATTTGAGAAGGTTTTGATGATCGTTACAAATCCTAATAAAAGTATTATAGGATTTGTGACAGGTTTTGGAACCTTCAACAGCCAGCTGACTTCAAAATGTTGTTTGGGCTCTATTTTCCACGTTTCTCGGTTGATTTTGATTAGTAATTTATTAATGTCATAGTCGCTTTTTCGATTTTTTTTACCATGTTAGTTGGTCATATTTTCTTTAAATAAAGCAATTAAAATCAACCGAAAAATTAACAGTGGGAAGGAGATTTGCAGCACTTAATTGTGCTGATAGATTCGAAGCTAACGTGCGAACACTTAAACGCATTGTTGACGTCAATGCGTTCGACGTGACAGTTTGGACGAAAAATTGATTGCTTTTTATTAACTGAACAACGTTACTTTTGTATGACTAGGTTGACATTTCTAGGCCGCGCATGAGATTATGACATGGTTTATCTTGGTAGGACCGATAGGACAGAACGAATTTGAATATTTTTCATAGTATTTGTAGGGGGATGAGTACATAATAGTTGGCAAGCAATTTTTGTTTTATTAAAGTCAACTGACCAACTTGGCGTATTTTTGTTTATCTCTTAGATGGTGCTATGACACCAACAGAAAAAAATATCAGAAGTTCAGTTACATGTTTATGTGGGTTTTGGACCGATGACAATTTAAGGACACAAGAGATGAACACAGAGAAGTAGAAATCAAGAAAACAATTTGACACAGAATCGACTATATTTTAACATACGGGTTCGACTGATTCGATGAATCTATCCAGAAGTATCTAGAAGACAATTGACGCTAAGATTGGAAAAAAGCTTGCAGCTGGGACTAGACTACAATAGTGGCCGATAGAAAACAATGCGCTAGACAGCATTATTATTCACTTTTTAATTTTTACCCGTAGGCTTTTCGCCGGTTGACAGTACAGTATTTAGCTGTGTACGAAGATACGGATTAGCTGGTGTACAGATGACAGGGTTCTCACGGGCAGTGCTTCAAGCGAGGCTTACATAACAAACCTGTTTTCCTTGACTTTCCACGCAATGGACATCTGACCGAACACACGTGTTTTCGTTAATCTCCTAAGCATTACATATTAAGACATGACGTATGTGCATGACGGAACAACTAGCAGGACACAGTTCCAGACGTCTCTTTTTAATAACGATATTCAGCATATTTCCAATAAAACTACACTTCAATAAAGCAAAGACTAAAGCTGCTATGATAGAACAGATCAGAATGACTTAATTGACTTATTGACTACACATTGGAGATCTACTTCGAATAACTGACAGATTGACAAGAACCTAACTAAATACATAAACCATACTACAAAAAAAAAATTGACAAAAAGAAAAAAAGGGGAAACTTTTATTAAAACTATTTTTGTTCAACGCAGGCCAAAACAGTGTCGACTTGGGCCACGATATGCCTACGTACTTCTGTGTGTTGAAACAAAAATAGAGGCTCATAGAAGCAAACGTAGGGAAAGGGTGCGGTGTTAGAACATAAGCACAGTGTGCTACCGCCGTAATCACTATGAAAAAAAAAAAAAAAAAAAATAAACGTTCCATGAATCCATGAATCAAAGTCAATCCAGATCATGTAACTTTTCCCCTCCCCAATAAAAAAAAACACCTTCCCTAATAGTCGTGGGGAAGATGAGCTGATAGTAGCAAAGTACGTCACACTAACATTCCTTTCCTTCCTTGATGACCGTAAGGTCGTGGCCGGCGCCGTTATTGACTTAATAAAGTTTGGAATTCTCAAAAATTCACATTGAGAGCGGTAGCTACATATTTCCAAAATCCGTTTGTTGATTCCTTGTGCAACTTCGATTGTTCAGGTCAATTCCGAAGTAGCAACTACGAATAGTACGGTCATCGTTGCGGGATGCGTCAAGCTTCTGGTAGAACTTTCGTGTTTCTTGGGAATGGCACAGCTGACAGCAGTTCCATTTCTTCGCACTCCGCTTCTTCCAGGCGACGCTGCTACATTACCGCCTGTGCTGCGTTCTCCTCCTCCAAAACCGTTCTGCACTCTTCGTCGAATCATTCGTTCCGTCGATTCCGTTCCACGTACCATATGGTGCGCTCGGCTGCGTCGTTGATGGCTGCTCTCACTGTACTCCAGCAGTCCTCTAATGGGGCCTCATCGTGCTCGCTCTCGTCTGGCAACGCGGCCTCGAGATTCTGCGCGTATGCTGAGGCGACATCCAGTTGTTTCAGTCGCTCTAGGTTGTACCGTGGTGGTCGCCGGTACCGTACATTGTTGATGACAGAAAGTTTTGGCAGTTTGACCATCATCAGATAGTGGTCGGAGTCGATGTTGGCGCCACGATAGGTTCTGGCGTCGATAATGTCGGACAAGTGCCGTCCGTCAATCAGAACGTGGTCGATTTTAGATTCCGTCTGCTGTGGTGACCTCCAGGTGTAACGATAAGGAAGGCTGTGTTGGAAAAAGATGCTATGGTCATGTTTTTGGAGGCGGCGAAATCAATGCGTTGTAGGCCGCTTTCGTTCTTCTGGTGGTGGGCGCTGAACTTTCCAATCGTCGGTCTGAGTTCCTCGTCCTTGCCTACCTGAGCGTTTAGGTCTCCTATGATGATCTTGACGTCGTGTCTTGGGCAGCTATCGTACTCGCGTTCGAGCTGCGCATAGAATGCGTCCTTGATAGCATCAGTGCTTCTGGAGTGAGGGATGTGCTCGTTGATTATGCTGAAGTTGAAAAATCGACTCTTGACCCTTAACTTGCACATTCTTTCGTTGATCGGGCACCAACTGATCGCGCGCCGCTGCTTGTAGCCCATCACTATAAAAGCTGTTCCCAGCTCGCGTGTGAGGATCGGAGTTGCATGGCAGAGAGCTAAAGGATTTGCTGTCTGTCAGCCGTAAAATGTATATTCTTCATTAGCCAAGATGCTGAGGTTGTTCCCTTCCTATTGAATATAAGTAAATAATCTCTAAAATTTAAGCAATTTAACCCTCGAACGATTTTGTACAACACGTTGAAAAAATAACGCTTTTTGTACTCAGCATTAGCGTGATGCTGACGCAGGTAGTCAACCGCGCGAGTTACGGAAGGTTAAAACATTAATGTTTGATATTTTCAAATCAAAGTTTGCTCAAATATTATTTTAACAAACGAATGCAAGTGTCAAAGGGGTTATTCCCTGGCCAAGTTCGCAGGGGTTGACGGTATTAAAGTGAAGGCGTTTCATTTTGATTATTGAAATGTAGTGTTCTTTAGTGAAACATATCACCTTTTTAACACTTTAATGCGCCTCCAACGGTTCATCACGAACCGGCTGCTGCAGATAAAGTATGGCTGATCATATGCATCAGACATGCTCGATAAACAGGAGGAACCGCCGGGGCTCAGTAGAGTCTATTCCCAAGCAATAGTTCCAAGTCGGTTGGATTTGAGAAGGTTTTGATGATCGTTACAAATCCTAATAAAAGTATTATAGGATTTGTGACAGGTTTTGGAACCTTTTACAGCCATCTGACTTCAAAATGTTGTTTGGGCTCTATTTCCCACGTTTCTCGGTTGATTTTTTTTTTACATAGTAATTTATTAATGTCATAGTCGCTTTTTCAAATTTTTACAATGTTAGTTGGGCATATTTTCTTTAAATAAAGCAATAAAAATCGACCGAAGAATCAATAGTGGGAAGAAGATTTGCAGCACTTAATTGTGCTGATAGATTCGAAGCTAACGTGCGAACACTTAAACGCATTGTTGGCGTCAATGCGTTCGACGTGACATTTTGGACAAAAAACTGACTGCTTTATATTAACTGAACAACGTTACTTGTGTATGACTAGGTTGACATTTCTAGGCTACGCTTGAGAAAATGACATGGTTCATCTAGGAAGGACCGATAGGACAATTGAACGAATTTGAATATTTTTAATAGTATTTGTAGCGGGATGAAAGTTGACATGAAATCTTTATTATTTTAAAATTTTATTCCAATCAATTGACCAACTTGGCGTATTTTTGATTATCTCTTAGATGTTCAGAAGTTCAGTTACATGTTTCTGTGGATTCTGGACCGATGACAATTTAAGGACACAAGAGATGAACACAAGTAGAAAACGATTAACGAAATCAAGAAAACAATTTGACACAGGATCGACTTATTTTAACATACAGGGTTCGATTGATTCGATGAAAAAAACAACATACGACAACTGACTTAACGAGGAGAAAAACATATTTAACCATACCACAAAATCAAACAAGGAGACAAACACAAACCGTGTGACCATAACACTACATAGGCAAATCCTGACTGACTGACCAATTGAAAACTTTCCAATCTTCTACCGTATCTTTCTGAGTCAGTTGCAACAGTGTCTTAATGGATATCATTTTCCGCGTACGGCTGGCAAACTGCTTCTGAAAGATTACGTACTCTTTTCTATCTTCAGGTCTAGTGTAGAGGTTTCAACTCTATTCAGAGTGCAGCTAGAAACCTAGCAAAAAAAAAAAAAAAAAAACAAGCGAATGCAAGTGTCAAAGGGGTTATTGTATCCGTAATTTCCTTATCAAATTGCATAACAATTAACATACATTATACAAATCTCGTCCACAGGAAAGCGGGATCTCCCAGTGCACATCTACCGCATGCGGTTGTTTGGATATCCTCCCGGTTGGTTAGAAGACGCCAAAATTACCCATTCCGGATTGCAGTTATTCAATTCCAACGGTGATCCGGTACAGGACTCGGATGAAAGTGATGGAGAAGTTGACACGGTCAAACCCACCAAGTACGATGTGCGGAAGATAATCAGCTTCCCAGGTTTTAACGTTGATGCCGGTGATGAATATATCGACAACTCAAAGTTCTACGGTGTCCCGCCACGGATGGGCCACCAAAGCCGAGACGAAATGATCCGGAATCTGGAGGGAACGCTCGTCCAGGGATATCGACGGAAGAAACTTCGACTGGAGAGCACGGCACAAGTCGACCTCGATCGTGATCCAGCGGATATGGATCTGGACAATCCGGATGAAAGTTACGTTACCCTGGATTCGGTGGGTGATTGCGACAGGCTGGAATGCCTCGTCACGGGAAGTCAGTCCAGCTCACTGCCGTCGTTCAATGGAAGTATTGCCGGTCAACGGAATCCACCGAAGATGGCGGAGGACGAACCGGAAGAAGGCGAAGTGGATGAGGAGGAAGAGCAGATGCATCCTCGGAATAAGCGAGAGCAATACAAAACGGTGGAGAACGGAGAGGACGAAAGTGCAAAGGATGATAGCTTGATCCTGGTGGAAGAGGAGACGGAAGTTATTTGTTTGGATGTAAGTAACGAAGAGTTTTTCGATTTTTCTTTTTAGTTTTTATTGTAATTTAAAGTTATTTAGGTGTTCTTTGTCACGGCACAGTTTTCACAAAGTGTATAGAGGCCGATATAAATATATTATGTGATTGTATACATGGTTATGAATTGGCTGGCCTCACCTGTGAAGTACACAGATAAAAAAACTTAAAATTAATCTGAAGTTCTTTTTCTTTTGGAGTACCGCTTAGCATAATACCGATTGGTTTAACAGCAATCGTGTTCCTTCTTTCTTTACAAATTTGTGATTTTTCATATTATACCAAATGACCATTTTGCCAGATGACTACTAAACCAAACGGCGTGATGTCATTCGGCTTTATGCTAAATGGAATACTACTGTTTTTGAATTTGGAATTTTAGTATGAGACAGAAAAAAAACACTTATACCAAAAACCAATTTTATTTTGCATTTGCTCTTCAGCTAATAAGCTCCTGTCAATTGGTGTCTTGATTGAAATTGTTTATTTTACATTGACATTATCAGTATTATACATTATCATATCAACTGAAATATAACAACCCAGGTAACCAATAAGCAGTTAAAATGGCATTAATTTGGCACTATATGCGCCTTTACGGCAGGTCATTAAATGCTAATTTGCTCCATATGCGCCATAAGTGCTACTTTAATGCAGGTTTTGGCCTAATATACGGCTGATTTAATGCTTAAATTTCCTACCCCCCAGATTGTCAAAAATAAAAACAAAAAATTTCCCCATTTTACAGGCCTTTCTCTTCTATTTTTATCTTCACTCTCCTGTGCAACTTTTGAGGCTTGGGGGCACGTTTTGAAATTCTGTTCTTGTTTTTTTTTTTGCTGATTTCGGCGAAATTGGGATTTGATCCCTCAATCCTCGGGTTGACGATGGTGCTGAACCTCGCTACAATGTAAGCTATAGATGGTTAGATAATGTGCGTTGGTTTTTTGATCAATTTAAAGCTTGAATATTACACCGGCAGTAGCTTCGTCAGATATGCTATGTGCCCAGCATGTGCTGATAATTAAATCGAGCATTGGAAAGTAGCCAAAACCGTGGAATTTATTTGCCAAAGCATGTTTTTTTAGTTGCTACTCTATAAATGACAGGACAAGCGAATGATAATGGCATCTACAGCCGGGGCTAAACTAAAAAGTGGAAATGTGTTGTGGGTTTAGTATCACTCCTCCCACTTAGCAGTTTTATGGCACTAATGTAGCAGTTATGCTGCTTGTTGATCAAAACATACCGTGCATCTGAAATGCTACATAACTGCTGTCAGATTTTAAGTAGCATTTCAATTGCTAATATAGGGCAGTTTAGCCATCGAACTGCTATCATACGGCAGTAAGCAGGTCAAATGCAGATATAAAACAGAAATACGGCTTATTCAAATGCTTATTAATTACCTGGGAACTCTTTGTAATTATGAAGGAGACACGTTTACCGGTAAGTATGATTATTAAACGAGAAAAATATACCAACTGTTTTAATTACACTTCGATCTCGTGTCTCATTTATCTTTACGTTGCGTTACCAACTTCACACAATCACAAAAATGTTTAAATAATTAGTTTTAAAAGGCCCAACTCTAGTATGAACTAGCTGAAGGTTTTGCAGTCATACCTGCCGCAATGTCTACATCTAACGTTTATAATATTTTAGGACACTCGTGCAGATTCGCCATCTTTGGACGACCTGCGAAGAAAGCAGGAAGAGCTTTTAACACAGCTGGAAGCGCAGAGCCCCCGCGTCAACAATGCTCCAGACGTATCAAATGAAGATTCTCTCCTCGAGGACGTTTTGGAGGCTGAAAAGCTAGCGGAGGAACAAGAATCAAACGAAGTCACATCACAATCACCTGCCAATCCCAGATTGATACCATCGCGGCGCATGTTTGCGATAGGTCTGATGGGCCCTCCTCCCCTTCCGGCAGCGCCACCCCCACCTTCAGAATCAGCGAATGCCGACCGTCCACCGGAACCCGAATTTCTCAATTTGGATGAAATCAAGATGACAAAAACCCCATTCATTGACGATCCCGCCTCGATGGGGCTGAAGAAGATGTCCCTGGGGACGCCCATCCTGACGCCGTTCACCCCCTTCAACACGCTGCCCTGCGGAGAGGCTTTCTCCAAAGGCGTCAGTGATGTGATTAATTTTGAAAATCTGCCCAACTCCACCGGTAAGTACGAACGGATGAAATCGCTCCTGTCGAAGGTACGTAACGTCATTACGGCTCACAATGGCGAAATGGACGAAGATAGTAGATAGCCGGAGGATGACCGCGGCGGAATGAGTGAAGAAGGTGAAATTGAGTGAATGCGTGATTTTCTTTTTTTAGAAATAAACAGAGATTAGCATGATTGAATAAATGTAAGTCCGCAATGAGAAAAAAATGATTTGAATCAACTATTGTACTTTGAACCTTTAAATAATATAATATAATAAAAACAGAAATAAAATGTACAATTTTATGACGGTTTGAACATGGACGGAATGTTTTGTAATATCAATCCGAAACTGTTACTATAATTTTACGCGTTAGGTGAAATCATTCAGCTCGGTTCGGTGGTGAACTAAAAAGAGCGTCCACTTGGGAATTAGGAAAGCTGACACTGTACATAACTTAGGAGTGTAGTAGTTTTTTTTAGTTACGCGCTCAAACTCGACTAGGATTGCTGCAAGGGCTGGATTGGATAGTTTTACGATAATTGGGAAAGATGTCGTCATTCGAAAAACAACGTCGCGAATTGATTTTGCACAAGTGTCTGGAAAAATCCTAAACTCTCTGCTGATGAAGCCTTATTAGCTGGAAAGATCTATCCAAAGGAATGTCTACAAAAACGTCACCTGTTGTAGTATCAAGAGGGCCCTACGATCTTTTGGCCAGGATCTAGTTTTGTGCCACTATTCAAATATTCCTGGAAAGAAGCTATAATTGGGCCACTTTTGTACCCAAGGATATGGGCAAGAGGCTTGAGGCCCATGGCTGCGCAACCTCAATAAGGTATTAAAGAAGATAATCGCCCAGGATGAAGATTCTCCTTTTCGGCCCTCTACACCACCATGGGCGCTCAGGAGCCAGGAGTAAAAAATGTAATAAATATAAGAAAGTTTGAAAAGGATCGGTCAACTAAATAGTTTTCTACGGTGTTTTTTTTTTGTTATCCAATTTGATTTGATGAATACAGTGCAAAACAACTATACTGCCGTGAATCGCATATCAGTCCCATCTTTGCTGGATTTCCTATGCAAATGGGACAAATATGCGATTCACGGCAGTATAGTCCCGTTTCTGCAATAGTAGTTTACGCAACAAGGTGCAGAATGACGATTTTTACAGCACGAGTCGTACATTTATCTAACGAGGCTTGCCGAGTTGGATAATTACGACGAGTGCTGGAAAAATCGAGTTCTGCACCGAGTTGCGTACAACGTTTTTTGCAATTGCATAAATTATCCTTGAGGATAGTTTTTAACAAAACTTTTTCATCAAACTGCACACTGATGTTCATAGCCATGTTTAAGAAAATCTGAACATTACAGGTTATACTGTGCAGTTGTCACAATTTATCAAAACTGCGCCCAGAAGGCATCAAGAAGTTGACCAAAACTGAAAACAGTGCTGTAACGGTTCATTACGCAACGCAAATCAGTGCTGTAATGAACCATTACAGCACTGTTAATTTGGTGTGGGAAAGTAGGCCTTTTCCTGTCAGATTTGCGTGAGGTAAAACAGCCTATTACGATGAGAAATTGCAAAAAAATAAGTAAGTGACAATTTTTAAAAGGCAAACTGCTGTAATCACCTTATGTCATCAATCAATACTTAATTGCGTGGATTCGAGATTCGTCAAAACATTATCCAATAATCGTTACATTTCACTAATGCGTGGCATCAACTTCCCAACACTTGGTAAATCAGCTCAACTACTGCTCAGCTCTCCCGGTTACTGAATTATCACGTTCGGTTAAGGCTCAATAAATTACAACCGATATGGGCGACGAAAAACATTAATTTCGGGCTTATGATAATCCGGTACCCGGCCACTAAAGAGCGTCGCCTCACCAGGACAGTAATTAGCAAATTTACGCAAAATTAATAGATCGTACCTAGGTACATGGGCGTAACGAACGAACCACACGCCGCCCGGGCCCGGCACGAACTTATGTTAACCGAATATTCGCAACCCCATCACGCTGCTGCCCAATTATTTGACGCTATCGCTGCCGCCATAATTACAAGCCCCGCATGGATTCAACTCACTCGCGAAGCATCGATTGTTTATGTGGGTTGCGTGGTTTGGCTTCCTTCCGACAATGGTGTGGTGGCTTCCGTCCGTCCATTGCATGGGCAGACTACTCTCGCTAGGCCACTGCACTCGTACCTATATCTGATATTGCGGGTCATTCAGCTGTACAGTTGGATGGAACAATAATTTCTTTCTTGCTTAAGTTTTAATTTTGTCGCGTATCAAACTATTTCGGCGTGACCGAAACAATTCTTTACCTATTTAACATCAATTTGTAAGAAATGAATCACGAGATCAGAACTACAATGACTGCGAAACGATCCGGCGCATCTAAAAAGTTTCCCACAAAAACCATTTCCATAGTTTATTTGTAGGAGTGTCGGGGAGACCTCTCCCTTCCGGAATGATTCTGCAGTCATAGGTAATCCTTGCGATGTTGGTGGGTACACTTTTTATCATCATCATCATCATCAGGAGTGTCGGGGAGACCTCTGGTGTTTTTCTATGAAAATGTAACTTCTCCCATGATAGTGCTTATTTCTTAGACTTGACCGAGTTGCGTTAAATTTTAGTTCATCCGATCGAGCTGAAATTTTGTTCAAATAATAAGAGATCAAAATAGAACATAACATGTGAACTGGAGCAAGATATTTTTGTATGTATAGTCACCTCCTGAGAAGTTTTGACTATCCGTTTCGAACAATACTCTCAGCATGATCATGCTGATTACCCACGTGTTCACTGCTTTTTTTTTGTATATTCTATGGATTGATGCAAGATGTGATCTCATTGTAAGCCTATCTTCGAAAAATTACTATAATTTACAAGAAGATAACACTAGTTTACAGCATTTTTGAACTCGGTAAGCTGATGATCATTTTTGGTGTAGAATCATGCCCTGAGTTCGAAAACGTGAAAGAAAAAAATTACAGTAGAGCGGAAATTTTTTCGACTTTCCATACAAGGTTGATGATTTGAAATCGATTTTTGTTCTATTTTTAAGCAAAGTCGCTCATTTCAAACATCTCATTCTCCGTAATCAATGCTCCGATTGAGCTGAAATTTTTACTGTAACTCGCCTACATATGATATGTCAAATAAACGTCGAGAAAGAATTTTTAAGTTGGTTTTTTCTTATTGAAAAAAATACATTTCTTCAAAAATTTTTGGGAATTTTGCTAAAATTTAAGGAGATTGTCCCTAAAGCTCGCCAATATCTTGAATTTCATCAATCTGACGCAAAACCTGTATTCGGATGATCGAATGGTATTGTATTCAGCTTTAAATTTATGGAAAAAGATTTAAAATTGGTTGAACAAAACGCAATATATATGAATTTTAGTAAGTTATATATTTTGAAAAGTTGCAAAACTCGATATTGAGCTAAAACTCAAAAACTGTTCTACTTAAAAATTTTTGAAGGTCGGTTTCGAAATCAGCACTAAATTGTGCTTCAAAAATTTTGGTCGTTGACAGTAGTTCACGACTTTCGTTTTATTTTGTAAACTTGTGTAATCGAACAACATTCAGCCATGTCACGCCATAATATCCAGACTACATAATGCATTCTTGCTTCTCGCACTGCAATCCAGTTGGTATAAATGCAGTGACTACTGAATCAGTAGTACTGATGACTACTATTAGGTATTTACTACTAAATTCAGTAACGCCGGATAAAATATGGACGGCAGTATTTTCGACACATACCTAGCAACTGTTTTCGGGCCGAGCCCTAGCCTAGCATCTGCTTATTTATGGCGTGGTTTGGATGAAGTGAGTGACAAATTTATTTGGTCCTGTTCGCGCCCTGAAAATCCGACCGGGGCACAATGCACAATGCACCACTGCACTGCTGACTGGACGCGGCCCATATGCATACATTATTATTCGTGCCGGATCGAACTTTTACCGGTCCCGTTGTAGGTGTGTAGAGGTACCGTAATGCGGGGTAAAACTGATTTTTAGTTAAATAGCAATGTTCCCAACTAACAATTGCAAGTCACAAACAAGCAAGCTTGCTGAACTGTTGCTTAATAATGGTAATGATAGCAGAACTAAAATTATGCTCTACACATTACTGTTTAAATAATTTTTCAATTGAGAAAGTAGTCAATGTTCGACTTTCCTCTACGGTATCAACAATGATAAATTAAAACACTTTTCAAAAGTTTAACAAGAAATTTATTCGACAAGCATTGATTCCTTAACAAAAGAGTTTAACAAAATATTTGTCTGCATCTTATTAAGCTGTTGTATCGATAAGCATATGCCCCTGAACAATGTGCTTTTCACTTGTCAAATAAACGCCTTCAGCCCGTCATAGTTTGACTCGAAACTTTGTTCGGATTATGGGATAAATCATGGCTAAAACTGTTTAGACAACCAAGTTATTAAAGAACCAATATTTTGAACGAATCTCATAAAATAAAACAGAATAGAATTATGTAGTTCAACATTGAGTTCAACGTAAAAATGAGGCATTTATTTTTTATCTTCCGCTGCAGTTCGATTGTACGATTGCTTGGATCGATGCATTTGACATTTCAGTGCTGTCGTGTTTACTGAATATTGTTCTCACAGTCACCCAAGCAGTCACCTAGATAACCAAACAGCATTCAGAAGTCGACACATTTCAAATATCGCTAAACATCCTTATGCACTATTTATTGAACATAATATCAAGATTCCATGACAAAAGCATAAATAAAAAAAATACCTAGCGGATCTTCGACTGAGCACGAGTAGATTACCTGAACAGATGCTGCGAATGCACCATGTCCAAGACCATACCGCACCACATATTGTCATACATTTTTGAAGATCGATATTTAATAATAAAAATAAAAACATATTCATATCGCAATTAGTATGTCTGGAAACAATATCTTCAATAAGGACCAACACTTTTTGGCCGCATTCGATACAAGTTTTCTCACCGTGTGATAACAATACTGACAGCGAAGTCAGAATGGAAAACACGTGTTTTGGGCTGAACAGCTGTTGAAGTATAAGGCGTTGTTCAGTTGATTACCACGTGCTGTGCTAATTCACCTCTGCTGAATACAAGTTCAGGAGTGATCATTATTGAGTCATGGGAAGATTATGTTTTGTTTTGGGTGCTGCATCTCACCATCTCTAGGATGGCGCAGATAGGAAGGCATGCGGCTGGCAATCGACAGATCTCGAGTTCTAATCCAGATTTAGGCAATTTTATATGTAATTATTATTTCATAATTATAATAGGTGTAATTACTCTCGTGGGAGTTCAACATTTTTGCATTTTATTTTTGCCAAAGCCTAATAACGACTTCCCTGTAGATTTGTAAAACGCTAAAACAACAACAAAAATAAGTTGGTACACAACATGATGCTTTATAACTTCTCCAAATTTGTTTAAACAAAAACCGAACATAGGTTGTACGTGAAAATAATTCAAATGTTATTCAACACTATGCTGAATTAATTCGTCATAATGGTGCCTGTTAAATGAGTGATTGTTAGTTGGGTTGTTTACACCGTGGATGTGCGCCGCGTGACCATGGTCCCGCTCCTTTGCACACCAGCTTTCTTTATCGCTCCTTCCAGTGAGCTGTGTTAATTTTGAACAGTAAGTTCGAAAGAGCATCGCCCTGCTTCTAGTCCGTCTCAGGTTACGAACGATGCACGAATCAGTCGCACGAATCAGTCTAATCAGCTTCGCCGGAAAACCATGCTCGATCATAATCTGCTGTAACTCGTTTCTCTCGCTCTCTTCTTGGCGTAACGTCCTCACTGGGACAAAGCCTGCTTCTCAGCTTAGTGTTCTATGAGCACTTCCACAGTTATTAACTGAGAGCTTCCTCTGCCAATGACCATTTTGCATGTGTATATCGTGTGACAGGCACGGAGATACTCTATGCCCAAGGAAGTGAAGGAAATTTCCTTTACGAAAAGATCCTGGACCGACCGGGAATCGAACCCGTCACCCTCAGCATGATCATGCTGAATACCCGTGCGTTTATCGCCTCGGCTATATGGGCCCTCGTTTCTGTTCACTGAATCGTACGCCGCATTGAAATCAATAAACAGATGATGAGATGGGTCTGCAAATTGTACTCCCTAAATTTATCGAGAATCTGCCGCAGATCGAAGTGATCCATTGTTGATCGACCCTCGCGAAAACCCGTTTGATATTCGCCGATGAAGAACTCGTCAATCGGTCTCCGCCTGTTAAACAGAATTCCGGACAAAATCGTGTATGCTAAGATGAGAATTGTTATCCCTCGTAGTTCGCGCACTCCATTCAATGCATTCAATGCCCTTTCGTTTATATAGGGCAAATGAGATCGTTCAATCTACTAGCAGGGAGTTCTTCTTTGTACCGATTTTTCAAACCCTCTAAACAGAATACCCTCTTTGAATGCGTGTAATCAGTTTTGTACCTTTCAATACCGGCCTCTAATGCTTTTTACGCGTACATATTTTAACTACCACTTGTGATCTTCCTGTGGATAACTGACACAGAGGAAGATTATAAGTGATAATCGAAATACGCGTATCTTTCAAAGGATAAGCATTAGTTTTGTCCGCGCAGTTGAATCCCGGAATTTTCGACTAGCGAAGTGGATAACTGACACTGAGGAAGATTACAAGTGGTAGTCGAAATACGCGTATCTGTCAAAGGATAAGCAACATAGGGCGGAATTAAAAGGTACGAAACTGATTACACTCATTCAAAGAGGGTATTCTGCTTAGAGGGTTCGAAAAGTCGGGACAAGATAGCGAAGTTGGATTTTTCTCCAAATCCGTGCGTTGGACCTAAATTCGGAAGTGGTGCGCTGTATAGCGGACCAGGTTTACTATACAGCGCACCACTTCCGAAGTTAGGTCCGACGCATGAATTTGGATTGATTGATTTGTCTTTATTCAAGAGACTTTTATGAATTTGGAGAAAACTCCAACTTCGCTAGTCGAAAACTCCGATTTTCAACTAAATTGAGAATATGTATCTGGCAGCCTCGGCACCTGGCAGCCACCATTATTTTATCTGTCTGCAAGTTTCCATCACGGTCGTTGCACATGAAGTGAGAAAGCGCTGTTTTTCTCCGCATGCCCTTAACGGCGTCGTAAATACTCCACACATCATTCTGTTCACGCCTTTGACACGCCTATATCAATAACATGGAGTGACAGTTCAGACATCAGGGGCCCAATTTCGTTTGACCAACACATTTTGGGGCCATTATAACAAAAAAGATGTTGACAACAATGCCTGCCATTGGGCTGATTCTGTTTCATACTCTTACGCCTGAGCAATCACATTTTTCTCATATTGTTCGTGCAGTTGAAAATCGGAATTTTTGACAAACGAAAATCGATTTTTCTCCCAAACCGTGCGTCGGACGTACGTCGGGTATAGGGCATTAGGACAGAAGGTCGAAGGACAAATGGTCGAAGGACAAAAGGTCGACGGATAAAAGGTCGAATGGACATAAGGTCGAAGGGACAAAAGGTCGAAGGGACAAAAGGTCGAATGGGACAAAAGGTCGAATGGGACAAAAGGTCGAATGGACAAAAGGTCGAATGGGACAAAAGGTCGAATGGGACAAAAGGTCGAATGGGACAAAAGGTCGAAGGGACAAAAGGGCGAATGGACAAAATGTCGAAGGGACAAAAGGTCGAATGAACAAAAGGTCGAATGGGACAAAAGGTCGAATGGGACAAAAGGTCGAATGGGACAAAAGGTCGAATGGGACAAAAGGTCGAATGGGACAAAAGGTCGAATGGGACAAAAGGTCGAATGGGACAAAAGGTCGAATGGGACAAAAGGTCGAATGGGACAAAAGGTCGAATGGGACAAAAGGTCGAATGGGACAAAAGGTCGAATGGGACAAAAGGTCGAATGGGATAAAAGGTCGAATGGGACAAAAGGTCGAATGGGACAAAAGGTCGAATGGGACAAAAGGTCGAATGGACAAAAGGTCGAATGAACAAAAACATTAGTAGACCAAGTTACCAGCTGGTGTGTCACTTATAAGAATAAATAGTTCATGTTGTTGCTCGTTGAGAGAAACATTATGGTGCTGTTATACATAGTAATCATATGTATTTCAGCCACTAACATTTCTATAGGAAATTTTTCCTTCTTTTGTTTATAGGCTATTCTTTCAAGTTGTGTTGATGTAGTATTTAATGACAATTTAGTTTGATGTTTTATTCAGGAATTTTTCCTTCTTAAATTTATAGGCTGTTCTTTTAAGTTTTGTTACTGAATTTATTATCGACTATTTAGGTACTTATAATTCAATCAGAAATTTTGCCTTCTTTAATTCAATAGCTGTTCTTCCTATCTATACTGCAGAAACAATTACTACTTGTGATTAGTGATCATCCCCTCTTGGATTTATAGGTAATTCCGACGAATTACACTGTATAAGTACAAATAATTTCTTCGAATTTCAACTGTTGTTCCTCCAAAGATTGAAAGCCATACCTCCCAACTTCCCAACGTAAATAATTTGGTTTTGTTTGCTCATATAGTACCCAGAGATTTGTTCTTCTCTAATTAATAGGTTGTTTAGCTTTATTAAATCGCTGTAATGATTGGAATTTCAAATGACAATATTTCAATATATTAATCATCCTTCTTCTACCCATAGGCTATTCTTCCAAGGAGTACTATTTTCCACATTTAACTTTCATGAATAACTTTACTTTATATCCTTCTAATGGCTTCTACTTTCTATCATTCTAGGCATCTATTTCGGATTGCAATGCGGTAGTAAATAGCTGCATATAAGCTAATTGTCGTTTTCCTGTCAAATACTGACCACTTTATCATGTCCTCCAAATTGTCTACTGTCAATTATACCTTTTGTTCTATTCGACCTTTTGTCCATTCGACCTTTTGTCCATTCGATCTTTTGTCCATTCGACCTTTTGTCCATTCGACCTTTTGTCCATTCGACCTTCTGTCCCATTCGACCTTTTGTCCATTCGACCTTTTGTCCCTTCGACCTTTTGTCCATTCGACCTTTTGTCCATTCGACCTTTTCCCCATTCGACCTTTTGTCCTTCGACCTTGTCTTTCGACCTTTTGTCATAGATTCATCATTCTTCACGTCCGTTACCCTCTGGCACTCCTCGTCGAACCACCCATTCCTAGATAGTCCTTGAGCATCTCCCGCGCTGCCGTACTGCTCAGTCCGAGGATAGACTCATACAGGGTGTTGTGATTTTCGCTCTCGTTGATCGCACTTATCCACTCGTTCAAATTCTGGTGATAGTCAGCTACCGTATCGTCTGCTGAAAAACGCTGGATGTTGACACAAACGCATCGACCGCCGGTTCCAAGAGTCCGACGTGGTTGATAACTGAGTTTGAATCTTATTAACTACTACGTGATAGTGATCTGAGTTGATGTTACTTACTACTTACTTTCAGTCCTGAGTCCGTGGACCACGTAAAGGATCGAGTTGAAAGATCTCCATCCTGGGCAATTGCCAGCCATTGCCTTGACCTGTAACCATGTAAAATTTCTATTGATTTGCTTTATTTCGTACAGCAGCACAGATTTGACGTTCGAGTTGAAAATTTGGATTTCGGTGCGTCGATTGTTGTTTGGTCGGCGTCGGAGGTGTAGTGGTAAGCGTGGTTGCCGCTTATCCCAGTCGGTCGGGATTCAATTCCCGTCGACGCCAATGGGATTTTCTGAGACATAAAATCCGTGATCACGCCTACCCTCGGATAGGAAGTAAAGCCGTAGGTCCCGGCCCATGTGTTGATGGGTTCGATAGGGTGGGGCGGGGCAAGATGGGTCACCTAAGGATGGATCACCATAACTTTGTAAATACAAATCGTATTGGTTTGTATTCGTCCGCTACTCTTTAATACACTAGTTAGCTATGCTAAAAGTCGATAAAAAGTTCATTGAATACAAAATATGATGTTGAACAAGCAGTTTTAAAAAGTGATCGATTTTGCGCCGTGAAAAAAGTGCGGGGCAAGATGGGTCACCTTTTAAGTAATTCACATTTTCTCAACAAAAAACGTCAAAATATAAGATTTGTTCCGCATTCATATATGCTCGATATCCATGCTGAGAAAACAAGAGCTACTAATAAACATTTTATAAATTTATTTGGAATATAAAAAACTTTACGATTTCATTGGTCCTAAGGCGTCTTGAAAATCGATGTTTTCACTAAAAAATTATCGTAATTTTATGTTATAATTTTGAACGTTCATTCCGCTTGATTGAAGTCATTTATGAGATAGTTTTGTAATAAAAAATAAATAACTTTTGAATGCTCCAAAAATACGTTCAAAATTGAAGGTGACCCATCTTGCCCCGCGGCCGTTTATATGGAGAATCTATGGAATGTATCGCATAAGAAAAATGGCTAAAAACCATTTTATTTTTTATTTCCAATGATAGTGAATAATTTTTGGTGGTGTGGTGGCTGTCTCCCTGGGGCGTCGGAATTTAAGGCTTAGCTCCTAGACCCAGCCGACGTAAAACACAACTGGCGCCGCACGGTGCTAGTTGGCCAGAAAAAAGAAGAAGAAGATTGTTGTTTGTTTTTCCATACATTTCCTAAACTCGCAAAAGTAGCTCTCGCTTTCTTTATCCGTGCACCTTAGATCTGGGACCACGGTTGGAAATCGTTGGATGTAATCACGGTAAACCCTTCCAGCTTTTCGGTAGCTCGGCAATCAAAGAAGAATGTTAAAAGTTTCCAATATCTTGTTAGCCAAATGGCGGCCGATTGCGGCACCAAGATCAACATAGCGTCTGGGACAATTTGGGCAGGGGGACTTATTTTAGGCACTTGCTGGCGTGGAGCGATTGGCAAGATAATCGAGCTTACTCTGCTTATCAGAGCGCCGTTGAGCCAGGAGGGCAACGTAAGCAGCCAATTCGAAGTTCTTTTAGGGGTGCATGATAATGAGCTGCCACAGAAACCTACGATTTAGTTCACGATCAATCGCACCAACCAGGATATCGTCGATTACGATGAGGAACAGTAGTGGCTCATTCCAACAACGACCCGGATGGGATCGGACAAGACACCGTTGTGCAGTACTCTGCTCGAAAATGCCCTGTACTATGTTTCAATGAGGCCGATGATTTTCTCAGGGAGACCCTTGTGCCTGAGGGCTTCCCACCAAGGAATTGGCATCCCTATCCCACCAATGCAATGTTTTCGTAGCCAACATAACTGCGGCTCAAGCGTGAGGCTCAAGCTGACAACCTATCTTTTAACACAGCAGCATATTTTTAATGGTGGGTAAGAAAACAAGAAGACCATAACAGTCCCCTGCTTCCCAGATGTTTTCGCGATTGAAGCGGTCGAAAGCTTTTTTGTAATCAATGAACACCAGGTAGAGAGACTGTTGGAATTCATTGATTTGCTCCAGGATGAAACGGAGTGTGACAATACGGTCCACACAGGATCGTCCAGCGCGGAATCCTGCTTGCTGCCGTCGAAGAGTTGCGTAAATCTTCTCCTGTATCCGTTTAAGGGCCACTTTGCAGAAGACTTTTAGAACGATACAGCATGATGCCCCGCTAAATATCACATATAGTCAGGTCACTCCTTTTGGGTACCTTTACTAAGATTCCTGACATCCAGTCGGCTGGAAATGTCGCGGTTTCCCATATGTTGCACAGATCGAAAAAATATGTTGCACATGACTGGAGCATGGGATATCACAGAAGTTTACATGATATATCATGTAAAAGTCGTAAAATCTCATGTAAACTTCTATTATATGTCATGTAATTCAGCATGACTCTGTGTGTTTACATGACATATATGTAACACAAATTTACATGATATATCATGTAAACCATTAAGTTTACATGACTTAACTGAAGTTTACATGACGTGTAAATCTCATTATTTTTATCTGTGTGCCCATATGTACGGATACTACGGGGTCAGCTTTGAGCATCTCAGCTGATATGCGATCGACCCCCGGAACCATGTTCGTTTTCATGCTACGGATAGTTGTTTCTATCTCCTGCACTGATGGAGCTTCAGTGTTGACACGGGAAATTTGTCGGACAATGCTGAGGTGTTGATGGTATGGCCGACAGTTGAGAGATTTCCAGGGTTCGCGAGTCAGCGTATCAACTGGTCAACCAGGTCAGTCAATAACTATCCAGACGTGTCTTTCACGGACTTCGTAGCATTCATCTTAGTCCCACTGGGGCGACGTGAAACATCGTACAGGAGACGGATGTCGCCGGTGTTTGCGGCTTTCTCGCCTTCGTCGGCTAGGGAGTCCGTCCACGTGCGTCCCGTCTACATGAGGTTTCCACTTCCTTCTCCAGAGCCGAATAAGGCTGACGAACTACAGTTTTGGCTCATCTTATTTTTGCTCGCTTTATCGCGGCTCTGGCGTTTCTTTGCTCATCTATTGTACATATTGATTTATTTTAGACCGAAGTCGATATGTGAAATCAATTATCCCCAACAAAAGTTCGCCGAAGTACAAACGTCGGCATTCTAATTGAAGCTTCGCCGACACAGGCAATTCTTATGCGTCGGCGAACCCCAAATTAGAATGCCGACACCGAACTTCGCCAAAGTTTTGACTTCCGAAGTTTCCAACTTTCTCTCTTTATCTTTCTTTATCTTTCTTTATTTAGAGCAGGGAAAAGCCCACTTGAGTAGAGCAACATTTAGCCCATCCTCAAATGGGCGCAAAACCTCCTCATCTTTTGTATCAACAGATCTTACATAGTTTCCAAATGATACAATTTTTCTTACTTCTAATATTAATATAAAACATTACTTAAACTAGTGACTAAAATACAATGGATTGCTTAAGAGGCTAACAGAATTTGAACATATTTTTTTCGGAGAACACAACGGGATAAATTAAAATCGAACTCGGAGGAACAGCGGTTGAACAGGCGGACCATACTATTGAGAGGTTCATTGTGAGCATAATTAGTGCGGGCATTCCTTAGAAAAAAGAAGGATCTGGTTCGAAGGTTGCGGTAAGGAATGCTGAAGTTCAGCTGTGATAACAAACGAGGGCAATCAATTTTAGATTGTAGAAGATCAGAGATAAAGAGAGTTTTTGAAACATCACGACGTACACTTAAAGACTCTAGCCCAATAAGTTTGCAACGGTCAACGTAGCTCGGTAAATCATGAGGGTTGCTCCATGGAAGATGACGCAAAGAGAAACGCAGAAACTTCCGCTGAATTGACTCAATGCGGTTGATGCTATTTTGATAATACGGCGCCCAGACAACCGAAGAGTATTCTAGAATTGACCTAACTAGCGCACAGTATAGAGCTTTTAGGCACTGAATGTTTCTGAAATGTTTAGCTATACGGAACATAAAACCTAGCGTTCTGGATGCCTTAGAGGTTACATAAGAGATGTGTTCTTTAAAGGTCAACTTGGAATCTAGTAGCACACCTAAGTCCTTGATCACACTCTCTCTCTTAAGAATTACAGATCCAATTTTGTAATCAAAAACAACCGGAGCAAGTTTGCGGGAAAAGGAAATCACGGAACATTTGAAGGCGTTTAAGTCCATGCGGTTTGTATCACACCAAGCGGAAAACACGTCCAGTTGAGATTGAAGGAAAGTAGCATCTTGATTGTCGTTGACGACCCAATACAATTTAAAATCATCCGCGAAAGAAAGTTTAAAAGACTGGAGTTGCAGATTGATGTCGTTCAAATAGACTAAAAATATTAGGGGTCCTAAATGGCTGCCTTGTGGTACCCCGGAAGAAACTGGAAAATAATTCGAGATAGTATCACCAATTTTGATAGCCATTTCGCGGTCACATAAGTACGATTGTAGCCAACTGAGAAAAGATCCTGAGAAACCAAGACGCGCAAACTTAGCAATCGCAATCCGGTGGTTGATTTTATCGAATGCAGCTGAGAAGTCTGTGTAAATGGCATCTATTTGATGGCCCTTCTGCAAAGACTTAGCGATGAATGACGTGTAGAGAACCAGGTTGGTGTTTGTGGACCGTTTCGGCATGAAACCATGTTGATGCTCGGAAATGAAGTGATGGCAATTGTGAAGGAGAAAGGCATACACTACCTTCTCAAACAATTTCGCTGTGGCGCAGAGAGCAGCTATACCTCGATAATTACTAACTTCCTGCTTGTTACCTTTCTTAAAAACTGGAAATACATACGACTTTTTCCAATGGTCAGGGAATATTCCAAATTTAAGCGACATGTTGAAGAGCAAAGCTAGAGGAAGGGATAAACTACTGGAGCACTTTTTCAAAATATATGCAGGAATTCCATCTGGGCCGGAACTGGTTGAAAATTTCAAGGATGAGCATGCATTGGCGATAGCTTCTTCTTCGACGACTGGGTGATTGCCAACTGGAGGATAAACAGGAACACTTTCGGCAGCCTCGACAACTTGTTGGTGGTGTAGTGAATCATGCGTAAAAACGCTAGAGAATTGACTCAAAAAGAGATCACAAATTCCTTCAGTAGTAGATTTTTCAATGCCGCCCCTGAACATGACTGTTGGAAGACCGGATTCCTTTCTTTGCTCATTGACATAATTCCAGAATCCTTTCGGATTGTGACGCAATTTTTGTTGAATTTTCCGTTGGTACGACAAAAATAGTTTCTTGTTTGTGCGCTTGTAACGGAAGTTTACGGCATTGTAGTTTAATTTGCAACGGAGCGTTTTAAACTTGGAATATTTACGAAGTAATGCGCTTCAAATGACTGTTACTCCAAGGTGGGTTAACTGGTTGTTTGCGGACACGTTTGGGAATAAATTGATCGATTGCATACAGTACAATATTAGAAAAAGTTGTCGTTGAAAACTCGAGATCCTGGTCAATGTGATCATGCCAGTTGATATGGGATAGAAAGGAATTCATCCCACAGTAGTCTCCATTCTTGAAGTCATAATACAGTAATTCAACTGTATCCGCAAACACGCAAGGAGAGGCGCCACTTATTTCGACCAATAAGGGTGGATGATGAATAGATGGGTTGACAAGAGGAGCGGGGGCTACTGCTAATGTGTACTGTACATCACCTTCGATGCTCCCAAAGCAAAGATCAAGCATCCGGCCATTTTCATTTTCCACATAATTCAGCTGCGAAGCACGCGCTAAATTATAACTGTCGATAAGCTTTGCACCCGACAAGCTGATCGATGAGCGAGTAACATCTGGATATAGATAGATGGAAGGGCCGTGCTCCCATTTTATTCCAGGTAGATTGAAGTCACCAATAATTAGTAAGCTGTCCCTAGTTTTCATTCGAGCGATAATCCAATGAAGTGAGTTAATGTGCTGATCGATTACATTCGCGTCTTGAGTAAGGCTAGGAGGAATATAAATAACGCAGGCGAAAAGAGTGTGATTTTGAAGACTGACAGCTACCCATAACTGTTCTACGGCTTCTGAATTTGGGACAGACAATTGTCGAGCTTTATGTTTGCAGTGGAGGGCTAGCAGTACTCCACCACCTGATTTTTTGCAGCTGTTGTTGGCATTACGATCTAGACGAAAAACGTTGTAGTTTGGGCCAAAAATCTGATTAGAACGAGTATTTTCATTCAACCAAGTTTCTGTCATAGCATATGCATCATAACAGGAGTCGGAACAAGCAAGACGGTACTCAGAAATACGTGTGTTTATACCACCGACGTTTTGGTAGTAACACACTAATTTATGATCTACACCATCGTCGACGTTATTCTGGAGACATGTGGGGCGACTGTTGCTGACCGGTAATGATTCGTCGTTCGAGGCAGTAGACCCGTATTCGTTGTTGGAAAGGGGGATGCTAGTGGTGTAGCTGTTTGATGGTGCTGGCGGGCCCGAAGCGCATGATCAATATCTTCCTCCAGGTGTCATCTGTGATCCACTGCTTTCTCCGGGTGTGAGCTCACATAAATTATTCTCGCCGGTGGCGTTCTTGATGGCGCTCCATTGATCTTCTATGCTTCCACCTTCCGAACGCAGCATGGTTCTCTAGCTCCTCGACGATGGATCTTTTCACCGCGGCGTCTTCCAGTCGGCGTGTGTTGAACCGGTGCCCGATTTGCTCCTCCTGTCGATGGATCCTAGCAATGCGCAGCGGGATCTCGCCGATTAGGAGATGATGGTCGGACGCAATGTCGGCGCTACGTTTGTTCAGCACATCAAGAAGGCTCTGTCTCCATTTTCGGCTGATGCAGATGTGCTCAATTTGATTTTTCATGATGCAATCACGGATAAACCCATGTCACTTTGTGCACTGGTCGATGGGGGAAGAGCGATCCTCCAATCACCATGTCATTGTTGCCACAAACTCTGCCAACAGCTCCCCGTTCTCGCTCATTTCTCCGAGATCATGGCGTTCCATGACATGCTCATAGTCGGAGTTGTCGAAACCAACCTTCGCGTTGAAGTCGCCCATGAGGATCTTGATACCACCTTTCGGAATCTTGTCCACGGCAGCTGTAGAAGTTCTCCCTGTCTTGCATTTCGGTAGCATCGGTTGGCAAGTAACATTGAATCATGGTAAGATTTTGTACCCGTGTTCTGAATCTGACTACATATATCCTCTCATTAATATGTTCCCACTTCATGAGCGCAGCGTAGGCGAGGCGTGAGCACTGAGTAGGAAACAAACTCCAAGATGGCAAGAAGCGTGTTCACCTCGTAGGCCATAGTATAACAGAATTTTACCCGACGCCAATATGTGTTCTCCAAAGTTTGGCCAACGGACTTCGCTCAGTCCTAGGATCTCAAGCTTCATACGGCTAGTTGTGCCAGTTTACCCTGCTGGGCTAGGGTTAATACATTCCAAGTACCAACTCTTGTCCGTTGTTTCGCGCTAAAGGTCGTTGCCGTTGAATCAGTTCAAAATGTTTCATTTTCGGTTTCTGTAACGTTTTTTTTTGAGTTTCGGAAACAGTAGGTTGTTGACCTAAGGTCTCCTATCCACCGTGGTGAGGCTGCCACCTTAAGTATAGCTTCCGGTGGAGGAGCATTTCATACTCAGCCGCTGGATGGCAGAACAGACGCTGTTTGAGCCGCAGCCTTGGTGAACAGGCGCTCGAGACGTACCTCCTCAATCTAGCTGAAGTCAGAAGGACAACAGTGCCCAGGATGCACTACCAGCTAAGCACACAACTCTTAGCTGGCGGTCTTTATCATCGCTTGACCCGTGGAAGCATGAGGTAGGAACTTGTGAGGACCAGAGCAGAGCTATGTTGGACGCTCTCCTTTTCGACTCATCGTTTTGCAGCTTAATTTCAATCCTGCTGATCAATTTGACCCCTGTTCACGGTACTTACCATTTGGCTTTAGGTGAGCGCGGATCTAGGGAGTTACTGAAATTAGTCAGACAAATCGCTTGCGGTTGTTTGACTAGTAAAGCCTTTGTAGCTACCTTTTGGGTTTTTGGGGAATATGAGCTTGCATTTTTGGCCCACGATTAGCAAAACAAGCCGTTATACTGCAAATCATTTGAATTATGTGCTAGGCTAGCGCTCGCCGCAGTGCATGTTGGCTTTTTTTCAGTGCATATTAATTACTCTGGTCGACAGAATCGAATTGTAGGGGTGTCAGAGGGTGAAAGAGAATCAACTATAGTGTATAAATACTGGACAACAGAACTTTGATGCAGCGCTTGTATGCAGGTAAAGTTCAATTTACATTGTTTACATCTGTAAAATTTATGAAAATCATAACCATGAGCACAATTCGTTTTTATTACCCCGTGATTGACCAGAACAAACGAAATTGCACAGATAACTAATGAATGGGTCTTGGGATTGGGATTGGGAAATAACCAAACTGGGACACGGTTATATGAAAAAAAAATCTATAAACTTTTTAAGTTTCATTCTGGTCCCATATCAACTGTGCAAAATTTCAGCTTCTTTTGGAAATTACATTAAAAAAAACATTGCAAGTCACCCATTGATCCCTAATAATAAGTTTGATGAATGATATCTGTAGAGAACTTCCTTGGGAACCATACCACGAAATTTATTTATTGTTATTCATTAAGGATTTTTCTTTAATCTGTATTAACGAGATTTTTAGCCCTAGGCTAGTTCATTTTGGGATCCACGCTTTACTCTCCTTCCGAAAGAAGAACTCACATTTAGCGAGTTTGTCGGGAGTGGGATTCGATCCCAGGTCCTTGACGTAATAGTCAAGTGTTCTAATCATCACACCAGGTCCGCTCCCTTAAGGAAATTTACTAGAATATTGTAAATAGGTACAACCATGTATTTAAAATTCCTTACAATTCACATAATCTGTTATTCCTACATTACTCATTCAGTTCGCACGTACTCTCTTATTCATAACTGCAATTCCACTTCCACCACTCAAATGGAAACAGCGTTAACGAAAAGTTGACAAAAGATAAAACATAATTTATGAGTGCAATTAGCACGCATTGTTCAAAAAATCTTCATACAAACGACCGGTCGGCGGTGGTGATGGTGATACCGTGATACGAGTCCGAAAGGGCGGCAAAAAAGTGAACCCACTTTGTCGAATACTTACCTACCAGTAGGTACCACGAGCATATGCGGAATAAAGCGAATGAGTAAGTGTAGGACACGTTGGAATTTTCCCATTTAAATCATGTTCCGGAACGGTCCTGAACATTTCCAAAAAAAAAGTGGACCCCATATGACCGACCTGGTCTGGTGTGGTCGTAGGTGGTGCAGCTGGGAAACATAAAAGTATGTTGGTCGGGGACAGGACAGAAGGACAGTCCCTGAATGATGGAGCACCGCTGATAAAATATGTTGATTGCGCCTGATTTTAATTTCAATGTGCAATAAAATTGGCATATTGTATTGGATTTTGTTTCGGAATCAATTGAATCGATAATTCATATCTCTGTTTCACGGGGACTAAATGAGGAAAAAAGGACATCGGAGTTAAAATCGGTTCATTTGTTATGGAAATCAATATCGTTATTTATGCAGATCATATTGGTTGGCATTTAGCATACTTCCTTCGCAGCTGTTAAATAGTAACACGGCGCATTAACCGGAGCATACATGGAGATAATGTTGATAAATCGTTTGAAATGGCACACGGAGATCGGGTGGGTGCACGACAGAGCAGAAAAGGTTGACAAGCTTTCGTCGGTGTCGTCAACCGTTCGAGCTCAAAGAAGCACCGAGATTCACATACAAGATTGAATAGATGATTTCAACCACGATAAAGGATAGACTGTAAATTGCTTTCTAATCTCCGCCTTAGTATCATAGCATCCCAATTAAGATCTACTACTGCTAGATGAGGTTTATGGGAACCGTCTGTCGATGATGTTGAATGCTGATACGTGGGTTACGGGTGAAAGCGAATGGAGCATCTTCAATGTAGAATCTGAACGGGTTCTGGTTGACTATTGATTCATTTATGTTTATGGAACACTGTAGTAAAGGCAGCCTAAATATAGGTATCGTAATGCGAGGTGCAGTTAATCAGAAAGGAGAAAGGTTAAGTTCTGGTCGAACTTAAATTAGAATGCTTCATGACATTATTAAAGACAAATGTCTTGAAATCCCGTTTCAACACTGCATCACAAATCTCTAGAAGCAAGCTTCAAACAACAGTGCATTTTATTATTCTGTTCTTGCTCAATAAGCTTAAAATAAGAAGTTCAAGTTTTGTTTCCGAAGAGATTTGTACGCTCAAAATCGTCAGTAGGTGCCAAAGTCGGCCAAGACGTCCATTTTGGGATTCTAACAAGTCTGTCCTTATTGAGTGAAATTTGGAGTAAGGACTGTTCAATTTATAAAACGGACAACTTGCTTGTGCGATATCTTTTTTATTTTTCAATAAAATCGTTATCAGTTTTTTGCATAACTTTCTATAGCTATTCTCAAATGCAGGAAAAATATAATATTGAGCAAAATGTTCTTTATTGTGTAACTGAAGCGATTTTCGTAAAACATCAATAAAAACCTATTTCTCAAAATTCGACATAACTTTCCGCATACTTAACATGCACGTTTGCATGAAGTTTTTAATGAATTGGAAGCTTATACTATTCTACTAAAGGTAAAGCTCAATAGTTGATCAGTAATAATGCACCAAACAGTCTCCAACATGATATAGTGAGTTGCCTTGTTTTCATAGAAATTATCGAAAAAATGTTCATTTATGTCCTGTGTTGCAATAGCATCACGGATTCGGCTAAAAATTTGTCCAGAGTAGTAGAATATTGCTCTCTGAATGATACAGAAGAAAAATTTACTTTTAATTGCATTTTTCATCAAAAATTTAATCCACAAAGATGGTCATATTAAAAAAAATCATACTTTTTGCTCCATTGATGCAGATTTTCGACTCTAGCGAATCTTGTTATTATATATTTTCAACAAAGTTCGTCCTATGTTATTGTACACCTTATTTAATAATAATCGGATGCAAAATTTTTATTTCCAACATCATTGTTATGCAAAATTTGCATTCGGTGGCATTGTTATTTGGAAGAACCTTCAAAGAACGAAACTGTTTTGATTGCTGTGTCTGTAATGACGCACAGTAACCAAACCAGCAATGCTATTAAGATGCAGTTTTCTGCATTTAAAACCACATTATTACCACTTTCGACTGGATGCATAAAAAAATTTATTATTTAATATTTTCATGCCCTTTTTGCTTTACAATTGAGTTTTATTCAAAAAATCGAATCTCACTTGAGACTTTAATATCTCAACACTTAATTTTCCAATTGAGTTTAAATTTTGCCAGAATGTTCATTACTCATGCTGCTACAGCATGGCACATACTTTTTTGGTATTAAAAACAATATACCATATGTGAACAGTAATTTTATAAATATTTTCAATTATCAGCAATCGAAAAATTCACCTCATTTAACACCTGGCCGATTTTCTATAAAATAAAACTGTTTTTGTTCGATTCAAAAATTATTACTATAATGAGAGATGATGTTCTGAGCTACGAAGCAAGGGTGGTTAAATTTGAACTACGCGTCTTCTTTTTATAGCCTTGTAAAGTTGTCCGTTTTATAAATTGAACAGTCCTTAAAATGTTTTTTGCATTACTCAATCATAATAGGCTAGTTTACACCACGTGATAGTGTGCTATAATGGCCTACTTTTCCTCATTTCATAATTTCCACCAGCAATTCCTCCACGATATGTACTAAAAATACTTTATGAAATTCTTCAAGAAAACCCATCAAGATTTCCTCCAGGAATTCGAACAAGAAATATTCCAGGAATTCCACAAGTAATACATCTAGGATTTCCACCAGGAATTCATCCATGAATTCTGCCAGATATTTCACCAGGATTTTTTCCGAAATTTATTTGTCGTCAAATATTCCAGGATATTTTCTAGGAATTCCTCTTAGAATTCCACCTGGAATTCTTGCTCTGAGCATTCCTTCAGGGTTCACTCCATGAATTCCTCCAGGAATTAAACATAATTTTTTTCAAAAATTTGACCTGGGATTCTTCCAGAAATTCCACCAGTATCTACACAAGGATTTTCTTTAGTAATTTTACGAGGAGTTTCTCTACAAATTCCACCTGGGATTCTACTTGAAATTCGTCCCGGGACCCCACCAGAAATTTCTCGAAAAATTTCACCACTATTTCCACCAGAAAGTTTTCACGAAATTCCACCAAGAATTCCACATTTTCAGGAATTACATAAGAAATTTCTCCAAAAATTATACCAGCAGTTCCTCCAGGAATTCCATTGGAAGATCCGCTAGGATCCCCCTGTTTCTCTAGGAATGCTGCAAGGAATTTCTTCATATATTCCACCAGGAACTCCTTCACGATATCCACTAACAATTCTTCAAGGAACTCTGCAAGAAAATTCATCAGGATTTCCTTCTGGAATTCCACCAGGTTTTTTTTTCTCCAATGATTCCAACAATAATTCCTCCAATAATTTCACCAGGAATGCCCTAGGATTTCCACCAGGAATTTCTACAGGAATCCCTCTAGCATTTCCAACGGCAATCCTTCTAAGATTTTCACCAGGAATTCTACCAGGATCTTCTACCAGGAATTCCTCCAGCAATTCTGTCAGAAATTCCTACAGCAATTCGCTTCGGATTTATGTTTCTGAAATTTCTCCAGGGATTCTTTCGAAAATTCTGCAAGCACTCCTTTAAAAGTTCTTCCAATACTTCCATTAAGAGATCCTCAAGGAAATTCACCAGATTTTCTTGGTAAAATTTCTTAAGGAATTCCTCCAGAAATTTCACTAGGAATCCCTCTAGGATTTCTACCAGGAATTGCACCAGGTATTTGGCCAGGAATTCCTCAAGAAGGTTTACTAGAAAATGCTTCCAGGCTTTTTCTCCAGAAATTCCATCAAGGAATTCCATCAGGAGTAGTGTAAGAAGACGCTTTCAGCCCTTACCTGCTGTTACCCGGCAGGGCGGCCTTAAGCAGGGTACCTCCACTAAATTAAGGATTTCGGATGGAATTTAATTTGAAAATAATAATAATTCAATTTTGCAATAAAAACTCTATTATCTACGCCTGACCTGTTTTGCCCCGTCCTCCCCAAGGCACTGGTCGACGTCACTCGTTGGGGCCCTTCGACGATCAGCTGCAGTGGTGGTGGTGGTCGAACTCGTTGCTCCACACGCCTGTGCGAAGCTTCTTCTTCTTCTTCTTATTTCTTCTTCTGCTTCACTTTTGGGCACTTTTGGACTGTAAAACAGTCGTCCTTGACGTTTAGGGAAGAGCGGGCTCCTTTGTCGGATCCCCCCTAGCGACGGTGGTGTAAAAACACCGAACTGCCTACTCGCCGTAGACAGTTCCGGCAGAAACCGCAGTTTCCAACCCAAGAATAGCACGCCCCTTTGTGCTTTCTTGCTTCGTCTTCCTTGGCAATTAGCTACACGGGCGAGACAAAGCTCTATTGGCTGAGCCCGTGTAGCGAAGACGGTGGGATATTGGACACTTTGCGAACCGCAATGGCGGTGGTCCTCACCCTAGCACAGCACTTTCACTGCACTTCACTGTGCCCGAACCACGGGCCGGCACAAATGTTCGGGGGAATTACTGTTCACTTTCCACTCCCGACGAGGCTAGGAACAACCATCTAGCCTACGAACAACGCGAAAACGGCACTAAATTAATTACTTCGGCACGTATTCCGCGGAGTAAAAAGATGCGTCCGTCGCGATTCGTGGTTCGACACTTTCTCCTCTCGCTTGGCTCGACCAAAACAAAACACCACACACCACATATCCACCGTATGCAATTGTTCTGCTGCTTGTTGTTGCTGATGTGTGCCTTTGAGTGGGGTGGGAGATTGGGGTCAAATGCCTCACCGATACAATGTATGCGAATTAAATTCCCTACATTTGGACAAAACTAATTTCAAATAAAAATTTATAAAATAAACGAATTAAATGATACAAAACACAGTGGTGTACGTAAATGTAGAACAAAATTGTAACCGCGGGTTACAGTAGCTCTATGAATTCCTCCAGGAATTCCACCTTAAATTCCTGCATGACTTTTACTAGGAACTCCTGCAGAAATTCCACTAGGAATACCACTATGAATTTCATCACGAATTCCACCAGGTTGTTTTCTCCGGAATTTCCGACAAGAATTCCTCCAAAAATTTTACAAGGAATCCTTCTAGCATTTCCACAAGTAATTTCTCCAAGAAATCCAAAAATGTCTCCAGGAAATTTCTGTAGAACTTCTGGAAATAGCATAGCATAGCATAGCCGACCGTACACATCCTGGGGAGACGTTTAATGTGCCAGAAAAGTTGCCTGGGACTTGACAAACCTTTCATTTAACGAACTCTCGACACCTGGCCAGGTCCTCACGATCAGCGGGGATGGGGAGGAAACGTTGATTAGATATCTACTCAGAACATGTCCAAGAACTTGGCCCACTTCATAGATATCTGAAATTGATATGAGATATGAGAAATTGTCATGGTTTAATCATTTAGGGGTGATACACAAATTATGTCACGCAAAAATCGACCATTTTCAACCCCCCTCCCCCTATGTCACACTTTTTGTATGAGACCTCAATTTTTTTTGTATAGGTCGTCACGTTATGCAAAACCCCCCTCCCCCCTAAAAGCATCCTTTGGAGTACCCTTCCACTAACAACACCTAGAACAACACCTATATCCCCTCGACACGTAGGCCTGAGAGGCAATGATGCAAATTATCACCTCACGAATGCTCAATCAACTTATCAATTGTATTTTTTTCGCTTGCGATTGAACTGTATACTGCTCAGCAATGACAAGTGAGGCAAAGAGGTGGCAAAACGAATATGATGTAACTCACAAACGATTCTGCACACATCTGTCAGTGCCGCCTTATGCTCACCCGAACAGCCGAACAACACCGAATGGGTTGGTTTTGGAAGCTACTGCATGAACGCTAGACACGCACACAGACGCTACATTTGCATGTACCGACACCACACCGATCGAAAAGCATCGAAAGCGATGAAAAGACAAGCTTCGCTGGACCGCAACAGCTCAACGGCGAAAAGGAGCAGGCAGCAATGCTGATTAGCGTTGAGTCTGCTCGTGTATGTTCGTACGGGAGGGTGGTTTGATAATGCGAGGAAGGGTGAAAATTTATTCGTTGTCGAAAGCGAATCGCATCATTTCGCGAATGTTTTCACCAAATAGCAAGCTTGCTGAGAGGTCGTAGAACTTTCTACATCTTTCTTAGGTGTCTAACTAACCATCCTTTCATATTCCACAGCAGTCGCAAGGACGAGGCCAGGACAACTCTAGACTGTTTGAGGATTGCGTAAGTCTTGTCGAGAAGTCAGAGATAAGTCTCCAATCTTTGTGTTTTGGTATCCGACGGGAAGGAGGCAATCCTCATAACTGTGGTCTAGGGCTGTACTAACTACGAAATGTGTGCGACTTGCTTAATGCTAATGTTTACTTTTTCAGTGGTAACCAGGTAAGGGGCCATGCACAAATTTCTGCAGAACTTCTGGAAATGATAGAAGTTTAAGTGGAATTTCTGTAAGAATAAAAGAAGGTAATCTGGTAGCATTCCTGGAGAAATTCCTGGCGAAATGCTTTAAAAAAATCTGTAAAAATTTCTAGTAATAAAGCTAGAGAAATTCTTGATGGATTTCCTGGTAGAAAGCCTGGAGGAATTCCTAGTAAAATACCTGAGGGGATTCCTGGTGGAGTTCCTAGCAGAGGTGACAAAACTGGAGAAATTCTTGGTAGAATTCTTGGAGGAAAATCCTCAAGGAATTTATGGTGGAATTCATGGTGCAACTTTTGAAAGAATTTTCGCGTGGAATGCCTGGGGGAATTTCTGGTGTAATTCTTTTGAGGAATTCCTGGTGGAAGTCGTATGAGAATACTCGGAAAAAAAAATCTGAAGGAATTCATGATGGTATTCTTGGTGTAGGTAAGAAATTATTGTAAGTGTTTGGAAAAAAATCTGATGCAATTCAAAGACAAATTCCTGGTGGTAATTCCAGTGAAATAACGGATGGATATTCCGGTGGATTTTCTTTATTCTGGTTGAAATACAAGTGGAATCCTCGGTGCAGATTCTGGTGGAGTTCCTAGTAGTAGTCCTGGTGGAATTCCTGGTAAAATTTGTAAAGGAAGGTGCAATTACTGGAGGAATCTCTATTGGAATTTTTGGAGATAATCCTGGTGAAATTCCCGGACGATTCTGATGGAATTCTTGGAGTAATTCATAGTGGAATTCGTAGAAGAATATTTAGCGGAGCTGCTGGCGGAGTTAATAAAAGAGTTGCTTGTGGAATTCGAAGTGAAATTCACAACGTATTTCCTGGTGAAATTCTTAAAGGAATTCCTGTTAGAACTCCTAGTGAAAGCCATAGAGGAATTGCTAGTGATATTCCTAGATGTATTCCCGATGGAATTCATATAAATTTCTAGTGGAATTTTTAGAGGAATTCCTGGAGAAATTTATGGTGGACTTCATGAAGGCTTTTCTGGTAGATTTTCTGATGCAATTCTTGGAAGATTTTTCAGGTGGATTTCCTGGAGGTATTTCCGATGAAATCAAGGTGAATATTCTGGTGGAATTCATAGAGGAACTCTGGGTGAGTCCTTGGTACCCGAGTAGCACACATATTATACAAAACTGTATGCAACTTTTTTATGATTTAATTACGTCGTATAAGAGTTGTATCGTAAATCGGGGTTAAATTGATCAGCGGGTGAAATTGATCATTCGGGTACAACATTGTAATTCCATACATAATCCCATCATAAGCGTCGTAATGATCTTAAAATTTTTACGTCATCTGGTTCGTAAATGTCTAGAGATGAGTCTAGACTTTTAATTTTTTCGGAAAAAGTTAGTTTTGCCTTATTTTTGTAGGAATTTGCAATGTATTTCTCATTTGGATTAAATCATTGCTACTAAACAATCGATTGCCAAGTCGTGAATTCTCTGATTTAACATTTTTGTGGAGCTTTGGTTGGGAAGTTAAGTAGCTAATTAGAACATGAAATAGTTATAAAAAAGGTCATTTTATTATGAAACAGTCCTTTATTGTGATAGAAATCACTTATTTCAAATGCAATTGCCTACCTGTAGGCGTCTAAGGGGAAATTTCAAAATTTATTTTTTGCATTTAAAGTATTAAATTCACTGTAGTTGTAAGGTTTTAAAGGTTTTAGAAGAGCAAAATTAAGCAGAGAAGGAAATGTTTCCTTCCAACCGATGCGTAATTGTATCATAGATTTAACTGTATACTGTATACTGGTCAATTTCGCCCCAAAGTGGCATTTCCATTTTTTGATTTTTGAAATTATTTAACTTAAAGTTTTAAATTCTATCACATGATTCCATGGAGATCCACTGGGTACTGGTTTTACAGAAATTCTTTTGGCAATATTTGAGTTGCCACCGCAAAAGTTGTTTTAAAGTGATCAATTTGACTCCGGATTACGGTACACAGTTTTGTAAAACATGCGTGCTACTAGGGTAGAACTACCTGGTACAATTTCTGGAGAAATTCCTGATGTAAAGGGTGAGTCGTTAATTTGTGCCACTTTCAAATTTGTGTAACTTTTTTCCTTCTTCACCAAAATTAACAAAACTTTGCCCAGTTTTACTTTAGAGTATATTGTTTACATCTGTACAATTGTGCAGTTGTCTGTGAGATTCCGGTCGAGATGGAGGAAAATCAGCAAACCGTGCGCGAAAGGATTTTGTACACCCACATGCAAAATCCTGGATTGTCGTATCGCGCGTTGGAAAAAATGATGAACATTCATCATTTGACCATTTCAAGCGTCGCACAAAGGTATCAGGAAGGATTGTCAGTGGACCACAAGTTAGGAGCTGGGCGAAAACCAGGAGCAACACGCGAAAAAGCCGAGAGAACGCTAGTTACTCGATTTAAGCGTGATCTGAACATTTCCACACGGGACATGGCCAAAAAACTTGATGTTTCGCAAAGTTTCGTGCAGAGGGCCAAGAAGCGATCCGGGTTGAAAACGTACAACGTACAGAACTTCCCAAATGGGAACGAACGCCAGCAGAGTGTTACCAAAACGCGTGTCCGGAAACTGTACACGAAACTGCTAACGAAATATCGGTGCTGCGTAATGGATGACGAGACCTACATCAAAGCGGATTTTCAGCAGTTGCCAGGACAGGAAGACGGATAAGAACAAGTTTGATATGTATGATCGATTCGAACGGAAGAAGCCATCGAAATTCGCGTCAAAGTACTTGATTTGGCATTCGTGACCAAAGGTACCATTAACCGTGAGATCTACAAAAATGAGTGCCTCCAAAAACGGCTTTTGCCGCTATGCCCAGGGAGTCGAGAAAATTTTCCCGACTGGAACGGGAATCGAACTCGCCGTCTCCGGATTGGCGATCCATAGCCTTAACCACTAGGCTTACTGGAGACCTCCTGGTATAATTATTGGAAAAAAATCTTATGTAATTTCTTACCACAAGAGCTCCACCAGATATTCCAGGAGAAACCCCTCTAGGACAAACTTTAGGATTTACATCATGAATCCAGAGGCATACAACAAGAAAATCTCGATACAACAAGAAAATCTCGATGAATTCTACTTAGAAAATAATTTGTTTGAATTCCCGATGTTGGCTAATCCAGTCGCAAAGTCTGTCCAGGTGTGTTACCCAGCTAGTAGCACGTTATTGACCCACAAGTCGTTTTGAATCGAATCAAGCTGTAAGCCCACAATAGTCAGTTGTCAATACGAATCACATATGAATAAAACTAGGCACATTGAATCATTTGGATTACCGTAAGCCACATGTATTTTTTTTAAAATTCATTCAGAAATATAATACTTCTTCAGAAAATAAAACAAATCCTATCATGTAAGTTGCTCTAATGAATAAAATGAAAACTGCCTTCTCATGAGCAGCATTCCAAATGGTTCCGACGATTGATAGTTTGTTTGCGCAACCAACTCACGATCGTTGAAAATAGTTGATTCGATTATCCTACACATCGATGACTCCTGCACTCGAAAAATAATCCTTTCCACCACCATCCTCGTGACCCTTCTGTGCAATTTTCCGAAAACTCAGCAACGCTGAAAGGCACAAGATAAATAGTTTTATCGAAAAAGGAAATTCTCGACATTTTGCTAGGATCTAATTTATTGCCTTCGGTTGGGGGTTTCGATTCAAACGCCGCGCAACCGGGCCCATTCCTTTTTCCAACCCTTCTCCCACGCGCATTCCCCAAATCAGGGTTCAATGGAGTCTCATTCGATAATGAGCGAACGAAAAATAGTTGCCGTCATAGTTTTCACCGAACGTAGTACATCCGCATGGCAGTTGCTGGTGAGGTCTGAGGTGTAGAATGCGACTTTACTTGTCGAAAAAAACGGATAAAGCAAAGTAATACATGGAGATTTAATTTCTTGAATCGTGTTTTCTTGAACATTTCTGAGCCATGCTATTTCACATCCTATTGACTGGAATCGACAATCAATGATTTAAAGTGCACACGACTTGAATAATTGCTTTGTTTCTCAAGTTCATATTAGTTGTTGACTTGTCACGGTCGCCATGTGGTGCTCCTGTTTTCTGGTAAATAACCAAACAGCAATTGAAAACACCAAAAAATGCAATAAATTGTTGTCATTTGTGTATTTTCATGTTTTCAGTAAATAGCCTGAAGCTTTCACGCTTATCGGTTCAGTTACTTGAATAAAATCGAAATAATACGAAACTATATTTTTTAAACGTTATGCTATTTTTCGTAGAGAAGGCATATTACCCCAGCTTTTCCTAGCATGAGCAACGAATTCGCGTTGGTTCGCATTGCAATGTTTCTTTCAGCTCAGCTGTAGGTTGCGCCACGGCTATCACGTTTTCCTATGCAAGCTGACCAGACCACACGATGAAACCGAACTATGGGGAACGCCATAGCGAATACGTATGGTCCCGTTCCCGGCATCGGTTGCGATTGCGATGGACTTTCCCTCCAAGAAACTACCTACATCAAATGAAGATCCATTCCGGGACAAGAGTTGATGCTGCTGCTGCTTCTGCTGCTGCTACTGTTGGCTGCATTGAATCTAATTTATTGGCACAGGAACTAGCGGGATAAGGCATCAGCGCACAGATAGACAGCCAGTGCAGCAAATGTTTGCTCCAAATTGGAAACCTAATTCCGAAAAGCAGCTATTTATAGGCAAAGGGTGCCAGAGGGTGCAATTCTCGATGCTGTCAGGCTCAGCTGTATTGCCCCCAGCCAGCAGCAGCAGCAGCAGCGGAAATCCAACAGTCAATTCTTTTCGGTGGTTACCGGGATGTTGGGGAGTACGGGAAGGGCAGAAAAATGCAACGACGGGAAACGAAAAACTACATTCACCAGATGACTGAAAGCAGCAAGATAAATGTTTGCCAAAGAAGTTTTGAGGTGAATTGATTGAATTTGTGGAAAAATTGGAATTCTTCAAGCGTTGCTTCGTGTTGTAGGGCATTCAAGCTTCATGGATATTTCACGATGTATTCTTTTTTTCTAAAAAACAAACAGATGTTTTGAGTGACTTTTTTTTTCTTAATGTTCAACTAGATGTATCCCTGATTTTAAATAGCCGGTACCGGAATATACTCTTGCAAATATGATCACCTCTTCTGCATTGTAGCAACTCACAATAGTGCATGTTGAACACACGGCACAGCAAGGGACCATGGAACGTAGGTACCTATGCAAAGATTACACTGCTCGACTTTTTTTTTTCAAAAAAGAGTTGGAGCTATGCAATGAAACACAAAATTACCCGAAGTTTGGACCCCCAGAGAGCAATAGTGAAGGAATTTACAGTTAAAAACTCAAGTTTGTATGTAACACTAGGGGTGTTCAATTCTCCCTTTAGGATTTTTTTTTCGGGAATTTGTATTCCTTCGTTAACTCCTTTCAATTTTATTCGGTAATTTTCTTTTTGCTAACTTTGGATTTTTATTCGATATTGCATTTTATAATTTTCTTCGATAATTTAAAATTCCTTTGGTAATTCCTTCGGCAATTTATTCAATAAAATTGACGATTACTTCCAAAAAATTCTCGTTTATTCTTTAATGTGAATGTTTATAGAATCGTCGATGGCGAAAGATGATTTGGTGATTACTTTGTTGAAGCAATCGTAGTATACTGAGAGTATTATGAAATGACAGATTAAACAAAATTTGTTCATTCGTTACTGAACAAAGGACGCGTTTCATTTTAACTCTAAGTTTATCGGGTTATGGGCCCAGTCACTCACCGAATTGCTTACTACGAATGTTTAGGCTGATCGGAAGTTCTGGAAGCAGTCTGAAAAGATTTTCATCTGAACTGAAATTCCAAGATAGACGGTTACAACTGGATGTTTCGCATGAAGATTTTGCTGGAAGAGCGGAACTGCGTCGAACGATCAATTGTCCGCAGAGTAAAGGCCATGAAGAAGGCCGCGAAACGCTGAGAGTTATTTGGAATAGGTTTCGGCAGTCAGATTTTCTTGTAGAATCGATTGACGCTGGAGTTTGTACGAACACGTTTGCTGAATGAGCCATTTTACGAAGCGACAATAATGTTGATGAAGATATTGATTTTCACGGGTTTTAGAACGCATGCTCCTGTCAAAATTTCATTAATAAAATCGGCTCGTAAAATGAACTATAGGTCAATGGATCACTAAAATAACTAAAACGGCCGCTATGAAACGAACAGATAGCGCCACCGTAGCCATGTGTGTTTGACGTAACTCGACTGCTGTCACTGTGTTACAGTGCATATATGGTGGCGCGTTTGTTTTGATGCGGTGGGTAGCGGAAAATATGGCTTCAATGATCCATTGAGTAGTACTGAGAATTGAATCATGAATCGAATACACTAAAACCTCGCATCACTGGCGTAGCCACGGGGGGGGGTTTTAGGGTTAAAACCCCCCCCAGAGCCAAAATTTGTGGAACAATTTTTCAGTATAAAGCGCTTTGCGACGACAAAATTTTTCGGCTGCGCCGCTATTTTCAAACTACGAATACAATTGCTCATTACTGTTTACAAAATGTAAGTGTCAAATCAAAAGAGGTATCATTGACCGTTGAAAACCCCCCCCCAGAGACAATTTCTGGCTACGCCGCTGCCTCGCATGTTTTTTTTTATGCACTTTTAAGGACAAACGTCTCGAAATCCCGCTTCAACAGTGCATCAGAACTGCAGATGCACAAATCTCAAGAAACAACCTTCAAATAACAGTGCATTTTATTATTCTGTTCTTGCTCACTTGTAATAAGCTTAAAATAAGAAGATCAGGTGCGCTGGATTTGTTTATGAAGAGAATTGTGCGCTCGAAATCGTGAGTAGGTGTCAAAGTCGGCCATTGTGGCGGCCATTTTGGGATTCTATTAAGTCTGTCTTTAATAGAAATTTTTTTGGGATTCTAACAAGTCTGTCCTTAATTTATGCAGATTTCTTTATACCCTGCATAGAAAGAGGGAAAAGCTACTCAGAATCAATATTGTGCTTAAAAATAACGGTTTATATTTAGGGGAGAGTAAAAGAAGGTTACATGGGCGTTTCAGGGGGTCCCGAGGGGTTACAGCTGGATGCCAGGATATCTCAGGGGGGATTTCGGGGGTCCGAGGGGATTTTCAAAAGCATTGCAGAGTTTCAGAGGATTTTCGACGGGTTTTGTAGGCGAACATTTTAAGCTGGTTTGAGAGGCGTTGCGGAGGCGTTTTTTGGGGGTTTCGGAGAATCTCAGGTGCGCTACAAGGGGTCTTTTTTTAATTTTTATTTTTTTTTTATTGAAAGAGGAAATCTGCTTCTACAGATACCCGAGAGGTGGGTCTTCAGGTTATGTGGGGTCGACACTAAAACCTGTTTCTCTCTCTTCTTTACCTTCGCGGTACACCCGTGAGGGATGACTTCGTACAATGAGTACACTCTAATGGTAAGCGTTCCACCTGCTACCGCCTTAAGTTGTTCGCTCTTCCCCGGAGGCTCGGGCCCTGGCTAGACATAGACAACCCGTTGGGCTCAAGCTCCTGGATGGGGAGGGGGAGCCAACTCAACTAGCTGTTGTTCGGCACGCCATTGTCTCTGTAGTTCAAGGACGATTCGAGATACCGTGAAAGAAACGGCATCCCACTTATCTTCCCCCGTACACAACAATGTTGTCGGGAGCAGGCTTTCCAAATGTACATCCTTCTCGCAACAGCCCGCGCAAGGCTGAATCGACACTCTCTTATGTGTGCAGACCACCTCTCGTTACCGTGTGCAACACCATCAGTGAGAAATGTATCGCCAACAGCACGCACACGCATGAGCTAAAGATGTATTGAAACAGCCGCTGCTTCGGCTGCTTGCCTGACAGTTGCATATTCGAGTCGTATCGAGCCGAGTGGGAAACGTCGTGAGTATTGTTGGTCGCATGGCGATGACAATCTTCGGCTAACCAAGCCGGCTGTCGCGTAAAGGGTGTCATAGGCTGTCACGATTGCACATGGCTTAACGCTAAAAGTTATTCACAAAATATGTGCTCAATAAATATTTTTTTACAAACATGATATGCTTTTTACAAGATGCCCCAGGGGTGAAAAGAAGTTTGTGCCAGCGTTTGTCAAAATTGTAATCTGTCTAAAATATACCACTGATGTGAGATTTAACTCTCTTTTATATTGAAAACATAGCAGTGCATTTCACATGCCAATAAAAAATAATGCTATGCAAAATACTCTACTCGAATAGGACTTACAGGTACATCACAGACAAACAGACGTAACACTTCGAACATTTTTCGATTCAAATCATAGTCACGGAAACATATTCGCCCAATGCTAAAAGGACTAAGTTTGGCCGACCATCAACTAGGTGGCGGTAGTGAGCAAACGTCAAACTCGAACAAAAACTATGCGAGCGCCACGGTTGGGCAGTTGGCCAACTATCAAATTTTGAAAAAGACCGTTAAATCGGTGTACGATGAGAATTATCAGAGTGTTACGTCTGTTTGTCTGTGGGTACATATTCTCTATTTGAAAAAAATACATAATACATGAAACGCGTCGATAATTTTGAGCGTGGGGTACACCACGATACTCGACACGTTCAACAGAAGTAAAATGCTCGGGCCGAGCGCAGCGATTTTCGTCACTTCGTGTCCAGCCAACGAGAGACGGTTTGGGTAAGAGCCGAGGTTGTCATCGGCGAACGAACGCACAGCGAAAGCAGACAATGTGAGCAGTTCCCGACAGTGTTGTTGTAGGTCGCATGAGTTTTATTCTGTGGGCTGTCATGAACCATGCATTCACAAGGCTGTCATGGGAATAAGAGTGCGACAGCCATCAAAATGCTATCATGATGCGGTACTTTTGGGAAGCCTGGTCGGGAGTGATATCTCTACCGCATACCTCCTGCATACTCGACCTTTGCTCCACGAAGCGTGGGCATTCAAAGAGCACATGCTCCGCGGTCTCGTCGCAGTCTGCACACACCAGTCTGCACAGATACCACCTAAAGCACCCATGGCCTGACAGAAATAGTGTCAAGTGAAAATTCACCTCGTCATGGGGCCTGCTCGTCCACTTGGACACGCTCGGTATGAGCCTGTGTGTCCATCTGCCCTTACTGGAGGATGACCAATCCCTCTGCCATTTCAACATCGACGATGTTCTGGCAATCAGTCTCGCGCCTCTTGTGCCTCGTCTCGCGAAGCACTTCTCATCCTCTGACACCACAAGTGCTATGGGCATCATACCCGCCAGCACGCATACCGCATCCTTTGACACCGTATGGTATGCGCTGATGACCCTAAGGCCCATCAACCTGTGTGTACTTTCGAGCCGCTCTACGTTACGCTTGACCTCTAGCGCGCTCGACCATGCAGCGGCGCCATACCGTAGTATGGAAACCGCTACTGTCGCGAGAAGTCTACGCTTACTCGAGACTATTGCCGAGCTATTTGACATTATCTTCGATAGTGCCATAATCGCCATACTTGCCCTCTTTCAAGCATATTCCACGTGGCTGCCAAAGTTCTGCTTATCATCGATCATGACTCCGAGTTGCTTCAGTGAGCGCTTGGAGTTGATCTCGCACCCGCCTGTGGTGACCATACTGCGTGTTGTTCAGGCTTGCGGTTTTTTACCACCACCACTTCCGTCTTGTGGTGTGCGAGTGCCAGCTGACGAGACCTCATCCAGTCTTCGATTATGCCAATTGCATGCGCCGCTGTCAGTTCCACTTCCTCTATAGACTCGCCGTATACCGTGAGGGTAATGTCATCAGCAAAGCCGACCAGCTTTACGCCCGGTGGAAGTGTGAGCCTCAATACGCCATCGTACGCCGCGTTCCATAGTACCGGGCCCAGGATTGACCCTTGTGGTACTCCCGCGGTGATGCTGTACCTCTTTTCGCCCTCATCCGTGTCATAGAGTAGTACCCTATCCTGGAAATAGCTCTCCAGTATCCGGCGTAAAGGGGTCTGAGGAGGGTTAAGGGGGATCTTAGCGGCATTTCAGGGAGTTTCAGGGCATTTACGGCACAATTCAGAGACGTTACGGAAGCGTTACAGAGAAGATTTCGAGGGTTTCGGAGCCTCTACGGTGAGTGGGGTTCGAGGGGGTTTAAGGGGGATTTTATAGGCATTTCAGGAAGTTTCAGAGCATTTTAGGCGGGATTCAGAGGTGTTACGGAAGCGTGACAGAGGTGTTTTCGGAGCCTCTCAGGTGCGTAACATGGGGTCCGAGGAGGTTTAAGAGGGATCTTAGAAGCATTTCAGGAAGTATCAGGGCATTTTCGGCGGGATACACGCAAAAAAATCCGTTCCTATATACGTGAACTCCCAGTCACGGCAACGGGAACAAACGGGAACTATGCATAGCAACGATAACAACAATAAGAAATGTACACCGTGAACTAGATGTCACGGTTTCTAGAACGCCCATATTGACAGCTGGAACTAGTTCCAGTTCACGGTGTATATTTGCTTGTTCTCATATTTGCGTTTGTTTGTTCACGTTTATCAGAACGGTTTTCTGAGCGTGTAGAGAGGCGTCACGGAAGCGTTACGGAGGAATTTTTGGGGGTTTCTATGAGTCTCAGGTGCGTTACATAGGCTCCGAGGGAGTTGAGGGGAGTGTTTATAACAGATACACAGTGTAGCATACCTGGCTACGCCTATGCATTTCACTCTGCTATGGGAGGTCCGTGGACCAGCTACGATGTCGAACGGTGATAAGAGATGCAGAGAGCAGATTTCGTCTGTACCTGAACTCGTCGTATCGATGACGTCAGGGAGATGGTTCGGATGTCGGAGTTGGATTTCGTGATCGTGTGATAGGATTAGAGATGTAGAGCAGGTTAGGTATCCTCGGACTGTTCGGTTGTACGGTGCACATATTTTACCACGTTATATGGTAAGATCCAAATGTTAGTGTACACGCAGAAAAATAACACATATTAGAATATAATTTAAAGAGACTTTGTTTCAAAGTCGCGAGGTTTGTTGAATCAAAAAAAAATATTTATTTGTTTTCAATATTGGAGAATGCATAATGCCAATATGAGCAAGGTGATTAAGTTTTACATTCATATTTTCAAGAGCAGATCTGGTCGTGAAAGATAACTCGCTATCAGTATAGCATATTATAGCAGTATCCGTGTTCGATTCTCGCTCGCCTTTTTTATTTCGTTTCCACTTTCAAACTAAAATATTTTGTTTTTGAATCTAAGTCCATGAATATTTGTTTCAAAAAATATAGTCTTTGAAATTGCAAAATTACTTACTTTCAAAGCAATAATGTAATAGATTCAAAGTCAACAAGTATTTGAAACTACAATCAGTGCCGCGGAGGCTTGATTGTTAAAGCAATGAAAATAATGCTTTGAAACAAATACCAAATGTATTTGAATCAAAGCAAAATGGTATTAAGCCGTGGTTCAATGGTTTATTTTCTTTGATTCAAAGCACTTTATTTTTGAATTTAAAATATTTTTTTCTGCGTGTATAAGTGGATTTGTTAGTGCTTAAGTTTTAATGCATGTTAAATGTAGTGTGTTGTTTTCATAAATAAAGTTTTTAATTATGAAGAAGGAAGAGCCACTGTAGTGGGAATTCGTCAGTGTTGGGATAGTGTACCACATCCCATACAGTCTATACGGCACACATATCGCTAGGAAACAGCGACAACCTGGATTGGATTCGCCGGTTGGTAGGCCGCATACACCCCGACAGGGGGTTTCACAGGCATTTCAGGAAGTTTTAGAGCATTTTCAGCGGTAATCAGAGGCGTTATGGAAGCGTTACGGAAGAGTTTTCGGAGGGTCTCACATACGTTACATGGGGTCCGAGGATTTTTAAGAGCATTTTCGGTGGTATTCAGAGGCGTTACGGAAGTGTTTTCTCAGGTGCGTTACATGGATTCCGGGGGGATTTAAGGGGGATTTTAGAGGTATTCCAGGAAGTTTCAGAGCATTTTCGTTGATATTCAGAGGCGTTACGGAAGCGCAACTGAGAAGGAGGAGGGTTTCAGACCGTCTCAGGTGCGTTACATGGAGTCCAAGGGGGTTTCAGGGGGATCTTGGAGGCATTTCAGGAGGAAGTTTCAGAGAATTTTAGAGACCTGATCACAATATTCTTTAAAATGCCCCTGAAAACCCTTTGATTTAAGGGTGTTCTTGAAACTCTGACCTAAAATGCCTTGAAACGCCCCTGAAACCTCCGTAATCCCATTAAAACGCTCTTGAAATTATCATATTCAATTTGAAATGCCTCTGAAATCCTTTGGACGTCTTCAATAGGGTTCAGAAACCCCCTGAAACGCTCCTGAAAACCTCTTGAAATGTCCCTGAAATGCTATCAAACGTCCTTAAAAGCTCTAGGAACGCCCTTAAAATGTTCCTTCTCTCTCGTTTTTCGGATGAAGATCACTGCGTCCAGATTTTAGAACTATTGTGAAATTCCCTTTTGCTGTGAGGTACGCAAGTTATCTCGGTAACATGTTTGTCACTGAGATACCTTGGTATCAACTGAACTCAAGACCACCTTTTATTTATGAATAGCCCCTTGAAACGTCCCTGAATCCCCCTTAATAGTAAGCAGCTGCCGAATGATTTGTTCAAAGAAATTGCTTAATTCCCAGTGAAATTTCTCAAAAAATAAAATTATAGATGAACATTTGAAAAGGGCCTATCTGCTATTTGTAAACAAACATGTTTCTGTCTCTGTAGGGCCCATCTGCATCCACCCACGCAGATAACTTGAAGAACACTCTTTCTGATAAGGGTGTTGATGTGTGTGGGTGGATGCAGATGGGCCCTAGAGACAAAAACATGTTTGTTTACGCAAAGCAGATAGGCCCTTTTCAAATGTTCGTCTAGAACTACAAAGAAACTGTCAAATAAATTGCCAGAGGAATAATCAAATTTGCCTGAGAAATTCCAAATGTTGTGTCATGATGGAAATTGCATTGGAATCAAAGAAAAAACTGAAAATTTCAGTTTTCCTAAGTTTCCGAAAAAAAAATCAAATAAATGTTATTACCGAACCGATTCCCAAGGGTGTAATTTAAAAAGGATTTGCCGGAGATATTTCCAACGAAATTGTGCAAGAAATTAAAAAAAAGGCTTCAGATGTTTTGGCGTTTTGAGAAAAGGGTGATTGTAAAATCAAAGAAAGTTGCAAAGTAACTGCTGAAGGAAATCCAAGAAGCAATGCTCGAAGAAGTTGGCTTAAGAATTTTTATAAGAAACTCACGAACCAATGGTTGAATAAATGGCCTTAGTAATTTCCAGAAGAATTGTTTAGGAAATTCTTAAAGCAATTAAAGGAATCATTTTCTAAGGAATTGCTGGATTTGGTTTTAAATTAATTTGATTGATCAAAATCAAGTAAATTGTGGTATGCTGTACCTATTTATTTTTTGATTATTACAAACCTTAATTCCATCTGCATTCGAGAATACTTGAAACCATTTTTTGTTTTTAGTTTCTCCATTTCGTATCATTCAACTGTTAAAAATCCTACTTATCCTTAGCTTGTGTTGCTCAAGTTGTTCTCTGTTCGTGAATGCATTGTAGACAGTTTATTTTGTTCGCAAGTATCGGATCATTTTTCGGTCTTCGGTAAACTTTTCCGCACATCAATACCATTATATGATTGGTTACATGCAAACAAAAAAAAAATTGGCTTATCATAAGAACAAATCACATATAAATTCCAATCTCAATGCAGGCGATTTGTCTAACTGTAATGCTTTAAAATCGACAAGTGCAATAATTTTTCAGCTTTCAATCCGGGACAAGTACATAGGTGTTAATTTAGCGCATGGGTTCAATAGCATGCTATTTAGTCAATGTATTTAGCTAATTGAAACGAACCTCTCCTGTAACAGCAGAAGTCTGAACCGAAAACAATCACGGATGAACTTGACCACATGAGTGCATTGTTACAAAAAGTTCATTCCTGTTGTTTCTATGATGTATAATCGATCGCTAGTTTGCCTCGCCTACAACCACCGCGCCACGATTAGAGCCCTCAATTTTTTCGGTATATGTTAGGGCGGTTGGTGGCCCACCGAATCCGGAAGCAAGCGGAAGGAAATTCACTCAGCTGAAACGAGTGAGATTTATTTCTCCCATTCTCGACCGAACAAACACATCAACTTGGTTATACGCTGACGACTGAAGACTGACGAGTCGCCATTACGTTGCCAAAGCACGAACGTGTTTGTGGATATTGGCAGCCATCAAATAAGCTGCTTCCTGGTTTTTCATCTATACCACACCGAAGGACGCCACCGCACCGCCGCCGTTGACTATGGTATGGCATAGTCATCACTCGGTGTGTACTAACTATGTCCTCAATGGGTTCGAACACTGCTCTCTGGCGAGATTGGCGCGCTTCGGTCTGCTGATGTCGGGTACTTTCCTGGATGATGGTTCAACAATAAGCAACAGTTTTCTGGCTTCCTTCCTGCATTGGCAACCGGCAGAACCATCCCCAATGGTAGCAGTGTACCGATGACGAGGAACGAGCTGAAAGGGATAGATGGACGAACCGTTGAGGAGCGTTTAGAAACAGTAGCTATGCCAGTGGTTCTCAATCTGGGTGGATGTTGGTGGACTTACAGAACAAGGCAAAACATGCATTTCAAGGGTTTCACGATACAATCTACCAACCGTCAGGATTAGGAAGAATGTGTTTGTACCAGTAAAAATTCTCCATCACGTTTTAAGCGTTGTGCCGGTCTGTCATGCAGCTTATATCCATGCCATTTACGCAGCGAACAAATTGACCGGATTTGTCAAAGTGTTGTTAGAATGTTTACTTCGCGGAACGCATGAAGCCACCCCGATACCCATACATTGTCAACCACTGATCCTCACTTTATACCCGATTCATTGCACACCCGACCGACATGTGTCACAGATTTCCGCCAGTAGTGATTTATATGAGCACGTTTACCCATATCTGGCTGGACTGAAACGGGGCAATCTCTCAAACCGCGCTGCAGCAGACTCATCAGGGTCTGTCGGGAAGCGAGGCCAGGCTGGGCTGGGGTACCTACAGTTGCGTCGCAAGAAACTTGGACTCGACCCAATGAAACGTGACTAATCAATCCCAACAAGGAAGTGGAGCGAACCAGTTATGCTTTGGCCGAACTGCAGCACGAAATGTTGCTGCTGGTGATTGGTGGCCGGCTGGAACTACCCAACTCTTACCAACTCATCATGAAGAGTCAGCAAAAGGAAAGCAGTTAAGACCATTTTAGGGAAGTGTGGACGAAAGCTTTCAAAAGATTAGTCCATTTCAGTTAGTGATCGATCGTGCACAAACGACATTTGGCCAAGCAGCTGTCGAAAAGTTTAGAAATCAACTGACACACAGAGAGTGCTCTCTATGTCCGTTCTGCTGGTCAGCAACACGTACCTATATGTACCTTGTTGTATTCCCAAATCGACAGCAGAACGTAAACTGAAAGTGGGACTTAATCATCTGTCTTGTTCGTAACTAGTTGATTGCAAGTTGTAATGCTACGTGAGGATAATGTTTTGATTTCAACGAACGTATTTGAAGCAGAACTAAGATGAATTGAAGTTATTAAAAGTATTTGACATTATGTGAAACATAAGCTAATACAGGTGGTCTTCGATATAGCAATTTTATTTTAGTTTGTACGTTACATCGAAATGTTCGTTAGGGGCTATTCATAAACCACGTAGACCAAAATTTGGCCATCTCAAACCCCCCCTCCCCCCTCGTAGACTTTTGTCCATACAAAAAATTTGAAATTTGTATGGAGCGTAGACTTTGGCCAGACCCCCCCCTCCCCCCAAAAAGTCTACGTGGTTTATGAATGGCCCCTTATGTCGTCAATGTTTGGATGTTTCCAAATTTTCGTCTCCAAAAAATTATAACTCAAAACGGTTTGTAACTTAAAAAAAAGTACACTGAGAGTACTTTTCATCGCGGATCTATGTCAGATGTTAAATAACTTCAATTTTACAAAAACCTTACCCTTCGATTTTTTTATTATGTTTCTGTAAAAAGCTGATTTTCGGCCTTTAAATTGGCTAAGTAGGTCTGGATGGCCACATGATTTTTACTATTGTTCTCGAACTTTTTTTTATCGATTTTTAACCCTTAGAAGCCGGATTTTTTCCAACCGTTATCATAGAGCTTTTTAAACGTTTTTCTGTACTTTTGGTGACAAACAGCATAAAAAAGGTAGAATATGATGCAGAATATTTTTCCCTAGATATCCTAGGTCATCCAAACTGTTCTTGAGTTTTGATCCCAAAGTCTACGGGTGTAACAGTTACTTCTTTCGTTATACAATTTTTGCCTTTCTCGTACACCAAGGTGTACCGAAAGGCTATATGTTCACTCCAAAAACGAAAATTTGATAGAGCCTCCGGAGGGGTCAAGTGTTATATACCAATCGACTCAGCTCGACGAGTTGAGATGATGTCTGTGTGTGTGTATGTGTGTGTGTGTATGTATGTTTGTGCGTATGTGTGTGTGTGTACAAAAAAGGTCACCTAACTTTTAGATAGTAAACATCAACCGATTTTAACGACCGAGGGTTCATTCGACGCGGAATCTGGTCCCATTGTTTCCTATTGAAAATGGTTCGGATCAGTCCAGCCGTTTCGGAGTTATGGCCATTTAGGTGTTCCGGATCGGTACCCTAGGGAGGGGCCAGATATGAAAATGCAACAAACCCATGCATGCGACCCATCAAACCACGGCATTTTCAATTATCTGATGAACGGGAAGTAGGAAAATAGTCTCAGACAATATCTGAACCGGTAGTGTTCCGGAACCGGTTTCGGGTGTCCTGCCGGAAGTGACCAAACATAAAACTGAAGATAACCCATTCATGCAACACATCAAAAAGCGGCTTTTTCGATAACCACTTGAATGGTAAGCAGGAAAGTAGTTTCAGACCATATTTGAACCGGTAGTGTTCCGGAACCGGTTCTGGGTGTCCTGCCGGAAGTGGCCAAATATAAAACTGAACATAACCCATGCATGCGACACATCAAAGAGCGGCTTTTTCGATAACCAGATGAACGGTAAGCAGGAAAATAGTTTCATACCGTATCTGAACCGGTTGTGTCCCGAAACCGGTTCCAGGTGTCCCGCCGGAAGTGGCCAATCAAAAAGGTGAATCAAACCCATGCATGCGACACATCAAAGAGCGTTTTTTTCGATAACCAGATGAATGGTTAGCAGTAAAGTAGTTTCAGACAATATTTGAACCGGTAGTGTTCCGGAACCGGTTCCGGGTGTCCTGCCGGATGTGGCCAAATATAAAACTGAACATGACCCATGCATGCGACACATCAAAGAGCGGCTTTTTCGATAACCAGAGGAACGGTAAGCAGGAAAATAGTTTCATACCGTATCTGAAACGGTTGTGTTCCGAAACCGGTTCCAGGTGTCCCGCCGGAAGTGGTCAATTAACCCTTGAGCAGTCGCGTCTTTGACTACCTGCAACGACGCCACGCTCACGCTATGTACCAAAAGCATGCATTTTTCATGGTGCGTGTACTCAGTACACGACGCGACCGCTCCCGGGTTAAAAAAGTGAACCACACCAAATAGTGGCTTTATCGATAACCATATGAAGTGGAGCGGATCTGGTGTGATGGTTAGAACACTTGACTATCACGCCGAGGACCTGGGATCGAATTCCACTCCCGACAAACTCGCAAAATGTGAGTTCTTCCTTCGGAGGGGAAGTAAAGTGTGGGTCCCGAGATGAACTAGCCTAGGGCTAAAAATCTCGTTAATACAGATAAAAAAAAAAACATATGAACGGTAAGCAGGAAAATAGTTTCATACCATATCTGAACCGCTTATATATTAAACTGACGAAGTTGAAGAGGTGAATACAACTGAATGCGTCTGACGATGACCGAAGAATAGTATGTAGGTCGAAACGCGTAACGCTTAACAAGCTGTTTCCGATATTTGTCACCGATAATTACCAATCAATCAAACATATCTGAACCGGTTGTGTTCCGGAATCGGACACCTGGATCCCGACGGAAGTGGCCAGTTAAAAAATTGAACCAAACCCATGCATATGAAACATCAAATCATCAAAAATGTTGGATAACCCGATAAACGGGCAGCATGAAAATAGTCTCTGACCACACCTAAGATTACCAGCAGTGTTGCAGAATCAGGATTGGATGCATCGCTGAAATTACGAAGGTGAACAAAATCAATGTAAGCGATAAATATGCGTAAAAGAACAAAATCTTAATACAAATTAAATCGATCTTGTCAAATCACACCACTTTAGATTCCTGAGACGTAATTATACAGTAGGATGAATCAACGTTGTATGGGGAAATTTTAATTTTATAGTAACAATACCCTTTTGCGGTTCAAATTACTACGCACAATTTTGATGCAACTGGTTGAGCCCTCGCACTCTGTAACACGGTTGAAATTTGATAGGTTTTATTATAAGAAATTTCACTAGCTTGCACTTTTTTTTTGTCAAATTTTACATGAATCTTATAACCAATGATAATAAAATAAAGGCTAAAGTGTACAGAAAAAAAATTGCCGAAATATCTTGATAATGATCGGCATCCAGTGCTAGTGAAGGTGGTCAAACAGTCAACTGAGAGGTTTGATATTATTCATAACGTTTAACATAATACATAACTTCAGAATATGAGCCATCAATAAGTTTTTAAATTCGATTATGGCTTTGATATATATGTTGCTTTTCTGAATAAGGCTGACACAAATTCCTTAAGTCAAGAGGGGCCCCCTTTGAAACTTTTTTCGGAATTCATCATTTTGAGGAAAGGCACAAATAAATAGGGAAGATCGGGGCATAATGGACACCCGGGGCGAAATGGACACCCCTATTTTTGCCGAAACCGTTGACTTTTATGCAAATTTTTTAATGCATAAGTATAAAGGAAAAAGTCATCGTTCTATTTTTCAAAAGTACCATTCATATGCCTCCAAAATAACCTAAATATTGTTGAAATTGAAATATGCTTTTCATATGGTGAAATTCTTATAATTTCAACGCAGCAGCAAATAAGGTATTACGAGTGTTTGAATGTGTCCATTATAAAAACAAGTGAATTGCTTCCTTTTCTGCATGTATACGTAGATTTAGCAATGGATACAGGGTGCAGCAGGAAAAAATGCGAAAAGTTCAAGGCACTATCACACGCTAAATATGGGATATATATGACTATTTTTTCATGACAGTGTATCAGTCAATGTCTATATTCTAGCACTGAAAAATAAAAATGAACATATTTGATGTTCAACATGTGATAATGTAGGCCTAATAAGCGGATATCAATAAACTGCGCGCCCAATGGTCATTAAACAAAATGACTATAACAGTAACAAAATTAGCTCAAATTCGATGAACAACCAGACCACACTGATCCAGAGCCATGTAGTTTCACATACCAGATGAAATAAGTACATATATTTGATGATATTGTAGAGAAAATCAAAAATTTTGTTTTATCAGATGCGAAATTTAGCGACCTGTGTGATTTTCTGCGGTTTGAAAATTCTGGTTGTCTTCATCTTCAGGCGCCGCCCTGTAAAGGTTAGTGACCAAAATGGGAAATTTTTTAAATAACTTTTCAGAAAACTAGCCTATTATAGATCATGGAACGTTGAAACATAGATTGGTTAATGTCAAATGGACGAAAATGATGTTTGAAGTTGAAAAACACTTTCGCATTTTTTCCTGCTGCATACTGTAAAGTATTTTGTTTGTGATTAGAATTTACTCAAAATAGAAATTTCAATGTTGTAGTCGATTTGGGGCGAAATGAACACTGGCAATTACGAATGGATGTATGCGCATTGCATACTGTTAGACGTTTAAAAGTGTGGAAAAAATCAATTGGATTATTTTAGCCTAAAGTTTATTTAATTAACTTTTATGTTATGTAAACTCGTCTATAACACATTGAACGTATTCAACGAAACTTCCTTCGATTCGCACTGCGTCAACTGCCGTGGAATAATCCCATTCGACTGCCACCATACGAACATCGTAGTGCTTTGATACACCTGCCAACCTTGGAAAGTAGGAGGATTTTATTGCAGCGCCTCTTTGTGTTTGACATCATGCGTGACAATGTGGACTGCCCGTTACTGCTGAGCAACATACTTCTCAACGTTCCGCCCAGAAGAACCAGACGGGCTGACTTTCTTCGTAATCCCCTTCATCGTACTCTTTTTGGACAAAATAATCCATTTGATGTTTGTTGTCGTCGTTTTAATGAAGTGTCCGTAAATTTTGATTTTAATGTGACTAAGCATATGTTTAAAAGTAGGATAAGTTCTAGTTCATAGTATTAACTGTCTGTACGATGTATTCGAAGACTAGTAAATAAATAAATAAATAAAGTATTATATCTGTGGTATCGATCTCCGTGAGCAAATTACTTAACTGATCGATGTAATCAAAGAATTGGCATAAAATATGCAGGGGTGTCCATTATGACACGATGGGTGTCCATCAGTGTGGGTCATCCGAAGCGTTTTCTCAGATCAAAGCTTTTTTGGTTCCGTTTCGGATCCTGAGTATCTGTGCAAAATTTGAGCACGATCGGTTGCGTCTACACTTTGCGCATTGCAATTTAAATTTGTATGGGATTTTGTATGGGAAAACATACTTTTTTGCATTTTGGCCACAAGTTGAAAAATTTTGTCTGAAACTTTCTAACCGATACTGTAAAATGATAGCCTGAGATGTTCTGAAGAACTTTGTTGAAGACCGCAAAGCGATCCGATGCTTGTGAAAATAGTTATAACCAGCGAACCGCATGCATGTGTTTATGTTTTAACATGTAAAGGAATAACAATAGCAACAAAATCATGCTGTTTCGCCAAGCAATGCCAACGCTATAACTTTTTTCATAAGCATCAGATCACTTCGCGGTCTTCGACAAAGTTTTTCAGGACACACTAGGCTATGTTTTCACTTTAACGGTTACACGGTTTTAGAAACATTCGAGCATGTTATGAGAGAAATGCAAAAAAGTGTGTTTTCCCATGTAAAACGCCATACAAACTTCAAACGCGATGTGCAAAACGTAGACATAACCGATCGTGCCCAAATTTTGCACACTTATTTGGGTTCTGAAATGGGATCAAAAAAGTTTTAATCTGATGGGATACCATTGAATTTTTCACTTTTCCATATAAACGATGACCCACTCTAGACTGTCCATTTCGCCCCGTACCTTTTCTGCCAGCCCTAAAAAAACACACGGTTTACAATTCATTATTTCTTCACAATAAAGACATTCTATACTTGCTGTAAATGATTGAAATACGTAGAAAACAAACTAAAGCTGTAAGCCAACTGATAATATATTTTGGGTGGCCAAAATGTTTGGGATAGGCAACTTTTTTTTCTCCTACAAAAAAATTCAACATGCTGTAACTTTTCATAGAGTGCAAAAAAAAATCTCAAATTTTGACTGTTTATCAACCTGTTATATGTGCATCATTGGTATAAATTTGGGCTCGCTTGATTAATCTTTCGCAAAGTTAGAACCGTTCGGGTGAAACACTATTATTTAGACAACTCATTTTTGAGCTGTCATATCTCGGAAACCAGTGAACCGAATTGAATGATTTTTTTTAACGTTTATCAACAATATATTGATACTTAATACAACGTTATAAAATGTAATATTTTCTCACGGCGAGTTAAGTTATACCGGATTGAAAGTTTTACCCATATAGAGGAAAATAAGTCAAATTTACATTCCCAGTTGTGCATTTGGACGAGTCGGACGTGTGCTCCGTATCTCACCACGCGATAGACCTCGTATAAGTGGAGTTTTTTCCCCCGCAAGTGCGGAAGGTTTTTTATATCGTACGTTTTCCTGCTTGTGCGAAGTGTAGTGTCGCAAGGTGGTATCCAGCGCAACCCGGGAAGCGAGGTGCTTGCATCATCGTACATCAAAGAAGAAGCATCGCATCCAAGAAAGTCATCTTTATCGCCATCATCAGCCCCTCCGTCATCGAAGAGGACGGCGGCGACGGGTGCGAAGGCAGACGCGACGGACAGCTTTACCATCGACCTGCCTGTGATAAATATCTACCTGCTTCGGTCAGATAAGTATCACTCTTTCGATACACTCTTTTGTCCGCCCAATTTGTTTTGATCGCTTTTGTCTATTGTATCCCCAGTCCACATTCGACCACGTGTTTTTTTTGACATCCATAACAGTGGTTCCCAAACTACTGTATACGGGTAAGGGTGTACAAACTGTAAATAACGGACCATTTTTTTTTGTTTTTTTTTTTTATTAGCTATTTTTTCTTTTTTTTTTTTTTTTCAATACCGTTTTTTTGCATCCTACAGGGTGCGCTAAAATAAACATAAGAATTGAATTCGTATATTATTAGTACAAGTTTTTTTTTTTTTTTTTTTTTTGCTTTATTTTTTTTTCTATATATTATTAACATTGTTTGGTTTACAAACCAAACAGTTGTCGTCCTAAGGAAGAAAGTGCACTGTAAATACTTTAGGGTTTTTCTCTTCCTCTTTTGCACTTTTGAGTTATTTTCCATAAATTTGTTTCCACATGGACGATTCGATTGGAGGCGAAACGCCTCCTAATGATATCATTGCTCGTACGCGGTTTTATCAGCCATCTTCGCCTGGACCTTGGGTTGTCTATTTCCGGCGCAAATGCAAACCATTGAATATGCTTTCGATTTCTCGAGAGCTGACGCGTAAGTATCCTGGGACCGTTATTCACCAAGTGAAAGCATCCAAGCTGCGTGTTACCGCACCTAGCTACAAAGCAGCAAATGAAATTGCTCAACACGAAGCGTTTACTGTTGAATACGCCGTCTATGTGCCAGCACGAGAAGTGGAGGTGGAGGGGAAGATCCTCGACGAAATGCTGACATGTGAGGACATCAAGACCGGCTTTGGTCGATTCAAAAATAGGTCAATTCCTGATGTGGCTATCCTAGACTGTAAACGCTTATCTAAGGTTTCCATGGAAGGAAATAAAAAGGTGTACTCGCCTTCAGCGTTTTTTCGAGTGACTTTTCCAGGTTCCGTCCTCCCGGAATTTGTTGTAATTGATGGTGGTTTTTACCCAGTGCATCTTTTTAGGCCGAAGGTTTTTAATTGTACCAAATGCAAGCAGTTTGGTCACAGTGATAGCTTTTGCGACAACAAGCCCCGTTGTGGCAAATGCAACCAAGCTCATTTGGAGGACTCTTGCACACAGGAAGCGGAAAAATGTAGCTACTGTGGCGGAGATCCACACGACTTGCAAGTTTGCCCGGCTTACAAAAGACGCATTCGAAATGAGAGTCGCTCTATTATAAGGCGCTCCAAGCAGACCTATGCGGAGATGGTGAAATCTTTTAAAAAACCAGATTCCGTGTCTGAATCAGCTGTCCCAGTTGAAAATCCCTATCAGGAGTTGTCTTCCGATGATCAGGACGATGGCGAAACTGATGAGGGTGGATCTCTTTCGGAGGTACACGCACCTGGAAAAAGGAAGTCATCATCTTCCCCGGGATTGCGCCGAAAGGTCTTTTTGAAGTCTTCCCTCAAAAGTTTGCCTAATGTCAAAGGGGACGGGGTAAACTTAAAAACTCCGAAGAATCAGGTTCCTCTAGCTTCAGATCCATGTTGTAGCAAGAACCTGTCACCCCCGTCTCCGCCTGTTAAATACACTTCAAAGAGAAATAATCGACAAGGTAGCAAGAAAAAAGCTACCAAAGTTCCTCGCAATTCAAGCAAGCCTCCTAGACCCAAGCGAGGACTGTTTACTTTTAGGGTTCTCGTGGATCGCTTATATGATGCCCTCAGCCTTCCAGAAACATTTAGAGGCATTATTGATATGTTTATACCTACAGTAGAAGAATATCTTCGGAATCTGACACAATCATGGCCCCTCCTTGCTGCGATCATATCTTTCGATGGATAATTCATCAAGTGAGGTACAAGATATGATCACTGTGCTACAGTGGAACTGTCATAGTCTAAAACCTAAATTAGACCAGTTTAAGTTTTTGATTCACAACTCTGATTGTGATATATTTGCCCTTTGTGAAACATGGCTTTCTTCTGAAGATGAACTCAACTTCCACGATTTTAACATTATACGCCAGGATAGAGATGACCATTATGGGGGAGTTCTTTTGGGGATCAAAAAGACTTACTCATTTTATAGAATTCCAATCGCGACTCATCCTGGCATAGAAATCGTCGCTTGCCAAATAAACGTAAAGGGTAAAGAACTTTGCGTAGCTTCCGTTTACATTCCTCCAAGAATTTCAATTAACCGCCGTCATCTTTGGAATGCGGTTTCTGCACTATCACATCCAGTTTTAATTCTGGGTGATATGAACGCGCATGGTACAGGGTGGGGCGAACCATATGACGATAATAGAGCGGCCGTTTTCTATGATTTGTGCGACGATTTCAATTTGAACATTTTAAATACAGGTGAAGTGACACGTATTGCATCTGACGGCAAAGAAAGTCGTCTCGACCTATCACTGGGGTCAAGTTCACTATCATTCGATTGCTTGTGGAAGGTAATCGAGGATCCTCATGGTAGTGATCACTTACCCATTATAACCACCATAAAGCATAATAGTGAAAGGTCAGACCATCCAATTCAGGTTCCTTTTGACCTCACAAGGAATATCGATTGGCAAAAGTATGCAGAAGCGGTATCTTTTGGCATCGAATCATTCAATCCCCTCCCACCTTTGGATGAGTATCGATTCCTGTCTGAACTGATATATAAGAGTGCATTAGAATCACAAAAACGACGTGTTCCAAGTGCAACCTTCAAAAGAAGACCAGCCACACTAGGCTGGGATGATGATTGCACCCAGTTGTATCTTAAAAAATCTGATGCTTTCAAAACTTTTCGTAGGCACGGTACCTCAGATCTTTATCAAGAGTACGCAAAGCTCGAAAGACAGCTGAGAAACCTGCTGAAAGCGAAGAAGCGTAGTTATTGGCGACACTTTATTGAGGGTCTCTCAAGAGAAACTTCAATGACAACGCTTTGGAGAGTGGCTCGCAACATGCGAAACCGCTCTTCTTCTAATGAGAGTGACGAATACTCCAACCGTTGGATATTCAGCTTCGCGAAAAAGGTCTGCCCAGACTCAGTCCCAGCACAACCGATTTCTTGGGAAACATCCCCAAGAGACGGTTCTCTGGACAGACCCTTCACTATGCTGGAACTTTCTATGGCTCTTCTTTCATTCCGCTCCGGGAAGCGATATGATCAAGTTCAATCTTCTAAAGAATCTCCCAGATATCGCGAAAAGACGATTACTGGACCTGTTCAACTCATTCATGGAGAATAACATCGTTCCGCATGAATGGAGACAGGTCAAAGTAATAGCTATTCAAAAGCCTGGTAAACCAGCGTCTGATCATAATTCATACCGTCCAATTGCTATGTTATCATGTTTAAGGAAATTGTTGGAAAAAATGATCCTATCACGACTCGACCATTGGGTCGAATCGAATAACTTGCTTTCAAATACACAGTTCGGGTTTCGCAAGGGCAAAGGAACAAACGATTGTCTAGCGTTGCTTTCAACAGATATTCAACTGGCCTTTGCGGAAAAGGAGCAACTGGCTTCAGTTTTCTTGGATATTAAGGGCGCCTTTGATTCAGTTTCCATAGGAATATTGTCAGAAAAACTGCACAATAGTGGACTTCCAGGAATTTTAAATAATTTCTTGTATAATTTGTTGTCAGAAAAACATATGAGTTTCAATCTCGGACAACTGACAACTTCCAGAATTAGTTACATGGGCCTACCCCAAGGCTCATGTTTAAGTCCCTTGCTTTATAATTTTTACGTGAAAGACATTGATAGTTGCTTGGAAGGACAATGCACGCTAAGACAACTTGCAGATGATGCTGTGGTTTCTCTAAAAGGCCCACATGCAGAAATGTTGCAAAGACCATTGCAAAATTCTCTAAATAATCTGTCAATCTGGGCAAGAGATTTAGGGATCGAGTTTGCTCCGCAAAAAACTCAATTGGTTGTGTTTTCTAGAAAGCGGAACCCAGCCCAACTGAAACTCAATCTTTTGGGAATAGAAATCGACCAATCTTTGACTTCGAAATACCTTGGGGTCTGGTTTGATTCAAAAGGCACTTGGGGTACCCAAATCAAGTATTTGGTGCAAAAATGTCAACAAAGGATCAATTTTCTACGCACAATTACCGGAACATGGTGGGGTGCTCACCCGGAAGACCTCATAAAACTTTACAAAACGACTATTCTCTCTGTTATTGAGTATGGCTCTTTCTGCTTCCACTCAGCAGCAAACTGCCACCTAATGAAGCTGGAACGAATTCAATATCGTTGTTTGCGTATTGCCCTCGGTTGCATGCACTCAACGCATAATGCGAGCCTAGAGGTCCTGGCAGGGGTGAAACCTCTCCAGAACCGATTCTGGGAGCTCTCGTTAAGGTTACTTATCAAGTGTGGAGTGAGCAACACACTTGTTATTGAAAACTTCGAAGAAATGCTCAATCTGAACACTCAGTCAAAATTCATGAGAATCTATCTTTTCTACATGTCATCTGATATAAGCCTCCCAGGTTATAATCCTCCTCGTGTACACTTCACTAATGACAGTTCCTCTGTTAAATACGATCTGTCCATGAAACAAGCTATTCATGGAATACCAGATCAACTTCGATGTATATCTATTCCTCGCATTTTTAACGAAAAGTACCAAAATGTCAATTCCTGTAAGAGATTCTTCACTGATGGGTCTCGCATAAATGGATCCACTGGTTTCGGTGTCTTCAATGAAAATTTCACTGCCTTCCGCAAACTTCAGGAACCTTGTTCGGTTTATGTTGCTGAGCTGGCAGCAATCAACTTCGCTTTGGGGATGATTTCCAACATGCCCGTAGACCATTTCTTCATCTTCTCGGATAGCCTTAGTTCGATTGAGGCACTCCGGTCGATGAAACCTGTAAAACATTCATCTTACTTTCTTACAAAAATAAGGGAGCAGATGGGTGCACTGGTCGAAAGATCATACAAGATTACCTTTGTATGGGTCCCCTCACATTGCTCAATTTATGGCAATGAGAAGGCGGACTCTCTCGCAAAGGTGGGCGCACAGGAAGGTGAGATCTATGATAGAAGAATTTCACATGATGAATTTTTCCATTTTGTTCGCCAGAGTTCTCTTCAAAGTTGGCAAAATGATTGGCGAGATGGCCAGCTGGGACGGTGGTTACATTCCATTATTCCTAATGTTTCTTTGCGAGTGTGGTGGTATGGTTTGGATGTAAGTCGCAATTTTATTCGCGTGATGTCAAGACTTATGTCCAACCATTACTCGCTAGACGCGCATTTACACAGGATTAACCTCGCGTTGAGCAATGTTTGTACTAAGTGCGGTTCCGGTTATGATGACATCGACCACGTAGTTTGGCAATGCCCGGATAATGACGCCTCCAGAGCGCTACTATTGGATACCCTTGAGGCCCGAGGTAGACAACCCTTTGTTCTTGTGAGAGATGTGTTGGGGACCCGCGATGTCACATACATGGGATGTATTTTCGACTTTCTTCGCTCTGCTGGTATAAAAGTTTAATTCGCTTGTGTTTTCTTCTCCAGTTTTTTTTTTTCTCTGTTTTGTCCTCTTTGTGTTACCAAGCTGCTCCTGGCCATCCGGAAGACCAAGTCCCAGAACAAGTTGGTACCAACACCACAAGGCACCGAATACGCTAGCAAGATGCGATTCACCACCGGATGAGCAGCAGTGAAACCTTTGACCCAATCCTTACCCTGTCCATCCCTCAAAATGTGACCTTCTAACCTCGAGCTGCCACGAGTACCCTGGCTTCCACCCATTACTAACAGATATCATTAAAAAGTTATTACTCTGTATAATGTATACTATTAAGTACAAAGAAAGATCCTCGGCTCCGTAAAGCGTTATACGCGATTGAGCCCCAAATAAATGAACTAGATAAAAAAAAAAAAAAAGTCAAATTTACAATACCACACAAAAATTACTAAATGTGTTCTTCCTTTAATCTAAATAGGCTCTAATATATCTGATTAAAGATAAATTGAGAACAGAAATGGAAAATTTTTGGACATCAACACTAAAATTTATTGACACTGACTTAAAAAATTAATTTTTTTCGAAAAAAAAATCCAAAAAGTATAAATCTATAATAACATTTTACAACGTTCAAAAAGTATCCATGTTTTAATAGTTTTTGAAGCATTTGTATATTGTTAGTGTAAGTTCAAAATTTCATTCAATTCGGTTCACTGGTTTCAGAGATATGACAGCTCAAAAATGAGTTGTCTGAAAAATAGTGTTTTACCCAAACGGTTCCAACTTTGCGAAAGATTAATCAATCGAGCCCAAATTTGTACCAATGATGCACATATAATAGGTTGACAAACAGTCAAAATTTGAGATTTTTTTATACACTCTATGAAAAGTTATAGCATGTTGAACTTTTTTGTGAGAGAAAAAAAGTTGCCTATCCCAAAAATTTTGGCAATCCCCTGTATGTTAAGGTTTTCTCTGTTATGCAGGCCTAACGTACTCATTTGCTTAGGGTGTCCATTACTCCCCTAATCCCCCTTAACCAATAAATTTTTTAATTTTAAAGTGAAATTAGAATCCTCCAGAAAACTTATTACCAAATCCGATGAGTTAAGCGGATTTGCTCAATTGTTTGGGTATTTTTTCATCAAATACATTAATTATTTATCAACTCTACTCCCCGATTGATAAGTCAACGAGCACTGTGACAAATGAAGAAAATGAGATTTATTCCGTTCTAGAGTGTTCTCAGAATTCAAGAACACTTCGGCTTATGGCTCTTGAGTACATATTCGACGAGAAAGGCACTATCACCACTAGGTGGATTAATCTGGGTTTTTTAATTTCTTTTTATTTGTGAATTTTAATTTGCTAATTCTTCACACTTCATTATACAGAGCTACGATTTGTTATCGATCATGTCCAGTAACTCTTCTGAAAGGTCAATAGACATTATAAGATCAGTCGGAATAGCCTAGGTCCCAAAGTCTACGGGTGTAACGGTAACTTCTTTCATTATAATCTTATAGTGTAATCTCCAGTAAGCAATCTAAAAGTTCAATAGACAGTATCAGATCTGTTGAGATATCCTAGGTCATCTGAACCGTCTTTGAGTTTACATTCTAAGGTCTACGAGTGTAACGTTTTTTTTTTGTATTATAAAAAGCTACGATATGTTATCTACCCAGGCAACACCTTACCTTACCGATCAGACTAAGGCCTGAGTGGCCTCTGCTGTACATAGTAGCCGTCTCCATTCCACTCGGTCCATGGCTGTGTATCTGCAGTTTCGCACTCTGCGTAGGGTCCGCAGATCGTCCTCCACTTGGTCGACCCATCTAGCACGCTGTGCTCTACGTCTTCATGTACCGGTCGGATGACTCTCGAGAACCATTTTAGTCGGGTTGCTATCCGACATCCTGATGACGTGACCCGTCCACCGTAGCCCCCGATTTTCACAGTGTGGACGATGGTTGGTTCTCTCAGCAGCTGAAACAGTTTGTGATTCATTCGCCTTCTCCAAGTCCCCTCTTTCATCTGCACTTCGCTGTAGATAGTACGCAGCACCTTTCGTTCGAAAATTCCAAGTGCGCGTTTGTCCTCTGCACGTAGGGTCCATGTTTTGTGCCCATAGAGGACTACCGGTCTAATTAGCGTTTTGTAGATAGTTTACTTCCTGTGACGGCGAACTTTGATCGATCGTAGAGTTCTATGGAGTCCAAAGTTAGTTCGATTTCCTGCCACAAGGCGTCTCTGAATTTCTCTGCTGGTGTCGTTGTCGGCGTACACGAATTCTTCAACCGCCTCGATTTCATCACCGTCGATATAAATTCGGGGTGGCGGGCGCGATGATTCCTCCCTGGAGCCCTTTGCTACATGATGTCACATTAATGAATAAACCAATTCGCCTGGCTTCACTCTTTAGTCGGATACGTTTCCGCCATCGTCTCAAATTTACGAGCTATAATATCGACATCATCAGTGAAACCAAGCAGCTGAACGGACTTCGTGAACATCGTTCCACTCGTGTTTATCCCCGCTTTCCTTACTACACCTTCTAAAGCAATGTTGAACAACAAGCAAGAAAAACCATCACCTTGCCGTAACTCTCTGCGATATTCGAAGGAACTCGAGCGAGAGTGTCCCTGATACTCGAACTACGCACATCACTCGATCCGTCGTCGCCTTGATTAAACGTATCAGTTTATCCGGGAATCTGTATTCGTGCATAATCTGTCATAGCTGTTCTCGATCTATTGTATCATGCGCCGATTTGAAATTGCTGAACAAGTGATGTGTGGGCACGTTGTATTCGCGGCATTTCTGCAACACCTGGCGGATGGGGAACATCTGGTCCGTTGTAGCGCGTTCACTCATGAACCCAGCATGATATTTCCCCACGAACTCTCATGCAATCTGAGATAGACGGCGGCATAAAGTTTGAGAGAGTACCTTGTACACGAAAAAAAAAACCGTTCCGATATACGTGAACTCCCAATCACGGCAACGGGAACGAACGGGAACTATGCATAGCAACGATAACAACAATAAGAAATATACACCGTGAACTAGATTTCACGTTTTCTAGAACGCCCATATTGACATCTGGAACTAGTTCCAGTTCACGGTGTATATTTGCTTGTTCTCATATTTGCGTTCGTTTGTTCACGTTTCTCAGAACGGTTTTCTGAGCGTGTAGGCAGCGCGATAGTTCTCGAAATTCGACTTATCGCCCTTTTTGTAGATGGGACACACGATACCTTCCATCCACTCCTCCGGTAATACTTCCTCCTCCTAGATGTTGGTAATGACCAAGTGTAGTGCTCTCACCAGTGATTCTCCACCGTATTTTGAAAGCTCGCTTGATAGTTGATCTGCTCCAGCGGCTTTGTTGTTTTTCAACCGACCAAACCCCTCCTCAATCTCTTGGAGCTTAGGAGTCGGAAATCTTTCGTCCAGCGCACGTACTCCTAGATCTGCTACAACGCCACCTTCAGTGCTTGCAACGTCGCCATTGAGGTGCTCATCGTAATGCTGCCGTCACCTCTCGACCACCTCACGCTTGCTCGTGAGAAGATTATCTCGGCACATGTCAGCTTACGACACAAAGCTTCTGCGCGAGCGGTTTAGCTTTTAGTAGAACTTCCGTGTGTCATGTACAGCTGTGCGCGGTACAGCTATTCCATCTCTTAGCGATCCGGCGCTTCTTCATCCGGAAAACTGAGTTCTGCTTGTTCCGCGCCTGTCTATAACGAGCCTCATTCGCTCTCGTACGGTGTTGCAGCATTCTCACCCATGCTGCATTCTTCTCGTTTTCCAACTAATCACATTCGCCGTTGTACCAATCGTTTCTGTGATTCGGAGTCACGAAGCGTAGTGCTGTGGCCGAGGTACTATCTATGGCGGATCGGATGTCCCTCCTCCTTCAAGTGCAGCTGCGCCAAGCTAAGGCATGGTAAAGGCTGGGTATGCTGCGCAATTCAGATCCCATTGTGATCCACTAGCCTCTGCCCAGCAACTCCTATCCCTACCTCCACGCGGTACCGGCCGGTAACTATGAGCAACCTTAGGGAAGATCGGGTAACCAACCCCGGTGGGAACTTTGGTCGTAGGCTGACAGGGAAGGGGGGGGGGGGGGGTGGGGGTTGCTTCGGTAAACCTGAGCGTCTGTTCTCTAGGAGGAGCGGCTCACAACAGCGTCTGATCCCCATGTTAGGGGCGGCTGATCTACGTCCGAGTGCCAGGGAAGGACTCTAAGCTCAACTGTGCACTATGGTCCTCCGGAAAGTAGGGGGTTGGTGTCAGGCCCTACGAGCCAGCCGTAAAAAACCATTGTAACGGAAAATCAGCAACAGAATAATACGAACCGAGACCAACGGCAACGACCCCAGCGAACAAAAAGGACTTGCGATTGGAAACTCGGTACGTGGAACTGCCGATCTCTCAACTTCATTGGGAGCATCCGCATACTCGCCGATCTACTGAAGGACCGCGGGTTCGGCATCGTAGCGCTGCAGGAGGTGTGTTGGACAGGATCCATGGTGCGAACGTTTAGAGGTAATCATACCATCTACCAGAGCTGCGGCAACACACGCGAGCTGGGAACAGCTTTCATCGTGATGGGTGATATGCAGAGGCGCGTGATCGGTTGGTGGCCGATCGACGAAAGAATGTGCATGTTGAGGATCAAGGGCCGATTCTTCAACTTCAGCATAATAAACGTGCACAGCCCACACACCGGAAGTACTGATGATGACAAGGACGCATTTTACGCGCAGCTCGAACGCGAGTACGACCGCTGCCCAGGTCACGACGTCAAGATCATCATAGGAGATTTAAACGCTCATTTAGGCCAGGAGAAGGAATTCAGACCGACGATTGGTAAGTTCAGCGCCCACCAGCAAACGAACGAAAACGGCCTACGACTCATTGATTTCGCCGCCTCCAAAAATATGGCCATACGTAGCACCTTTTTCCAACACAGCCTCCCTTATCGTTACACCTGGAGATCACCACAGCAGACGGAATCTCAAATCGACCACGTTCTGATTGACGGACGGCACTTCTCCGACATTATCGACGTCTGGACCTATCGTGGCGCCAACATCGACTCCGACCACTATCTGGTGATGGTCAAACTGCGCCCAAAACTCCGTCATCAACAATGTACGGTACCGGCGACCGCCACGGTACAACCTAGAGCGACTGAAGCAACCGGATGTCGCCTCAGCATACGCGTAGAATCTCGAAGCCGCGTTGCCAGACGAGGGCGAGCTCGATGAGGCCCCTCTAGAGGACTGCTGGAGTACAGTGAAAGCAGCCATCAACGACGCAGCTGAGAGCACCATCGGGTACGTGGAACGGAATCGACGGAACGAATGGTTCGACGAAGAGTGCAGAACGGTTTTGGAGGAGAAGAACGCAGCGAGGGCGGTAATGCTGCAGCAAGGGACTCGACAGAACGTGAACAGTAGACCCGCCTCTTTCGGGAGAAAAAGCGCCGCCTGGAAGAAGCGGAGTGTGAAGAAATGGAACTGCTGTGCCATACCCAAGAAACACGGAAGTTCTATCAGAAGCTCAACGCATCCCGCAACGGCTTCGTGCCGCGAGCCGAAATATGCAGGGATAAAGACGGAGGCCTCTTGACGGACGGACGTGAGGTGATCGAAAGGTGGAAGCAGCACTTCGATCAGCACCTGAACGGCGTGGAGAACGTAGGCACGGGAGCCCACGGCAACGGAAGGAACGACGACGCCAGTGCAGCGGAGGACGGAAATGACGCTGAGGGAAGTTAAGGATGCCATTCACCAGCTCAAAACCAACAAAGCAGCTGGTAAGGATGGTATCGCAGCTGAACTCATCAAGATGGGCCCAGAAAAGTTGGCCACCTGTCTGCATCGGCTAATAGTCAGGATCTGGGAAACCGAACAGCTACCGGAGGAGTGGAAGGAAGGGGTAATCTGCCCCATTCACACGAAAGGCGACCATTTGGAATGTGTGAACTTCAGGGCGATCACTATTTTGAATGCTGCCTACAAAGTGCTATCCCAGATCATCTTCCGTCGTCTGTCACCTAAAACAAATGAGTTCGTGGGAAGTTATCAAGCCGGCTTCATCGACGGCCGGTCGACAACGGACCAGATCTTTACCGTACGGCAAATCCTCCAGAAATGCCGTGAATACCAGGTTCCAACGCACCACCTGTTCATCGACTTCAAAGTGGCATACGATAGTATCGACCTCGCAGAGCTATGGAAAATCATGGACGAAAACGGCTTTCCTGGGAAGCTGACTAGACTGATTAAAGCAACGATGGACGGTGTGCAAAACTGCGTAAGAGTTTCGGGTGAACTATCCAGTTCATTCGTATCTCGCCGGGGACTGCGACAAGGTGACGGACTCTCATGTCTACTCTTCAACATCGCGCTGGAAGGTGTGATGCGACGAGCCGGGCTCAACAGCCGGGGAACGATTTTCACAAAATCCGGTCAATTTGTGTGCTTTGCGGACGACATGGACATTATCGCTAGAACATTTGGAACGGTGGCAGAACTGTACACCCGCCTGAAACGCGAAGCAGCAAAGGTCGGACTGGTGGTGAATGCCTCAAAAACAAAGTACATGCTGGTAGGCGGAACCGAACACGACCGGATCCGTCTGGGTAGTAATGTTACGATAGACGGGGATACTTTCGAGGTGGTGGAGGAATTCGTCTACCTCGGATCCTTACTGAAAGCTGACAACAACGTGAGCCGTGAAATTCGGAGGCACATCATCAGTCGGGCCTAATACGGGCTCCAGAAGAAACTGCGGTCGAAAAAGATTCACCCACGCACCAAATGCACCTTGTACAAAACGCTAATAAGACCGGTGATCCTCTACGGGCACGAGACATGGACCATGCTCGAGGAGGACCTGCAAGCACTCGGAGTTTTCGAGCGACGCGTGCTAAGAACGATCTTCGGCGGTGTGCAGGAGAACGGTGTGTGGCGGAGAAGGATGAACCACGAGCTCGCTGCACTTTACGGCGAACCCAGCATCCAGAAGGTGGCCAAAGCCGGAAGGATACGGTGGGCAGGGCATGTTGCAAGAATGCCGAACAACAACCCTGAAAAGCTGGTGTTTGCAACGGATCCGGTTGGCACAAGAAGGCGTGGAGCGCAGAGAGCACGATGGGCGGACCAGGTGGAGCGTGACTTGGCGAGCATTGGGCGCGACCGAGGATGGAGAGCGGCAGCCACAAACCGAGTATTGTGGCGTACTATTACACTAGTTTACAGCATTTTTGAACTCGGTAAGCTGATGATTGTTTTCGGTGTAGAATCATGCCCTGAGTTCGAAAACGCGAAGGAAAAAAATTACAGTAGAGCGGAAATTTTTTCGACTTTCCATACAAGGCTGATGATTTGAAATCGATTTTTGTTCTATTTTTAAGCAATGTCGCTCACTTCACACATCTCATTCTCCGTAATCAATGCTCCGATTGAGCTGAATTTTTTACTGTAACTCGCCTACATAGTATATGTCAAATCAACGTTGAGAAAGAATTTTTAGAATGTTTTTTTCTTATTGAAAAAAATATATTTCTTCATATATGTTTGGAAATTTGGCTAAAATTTGAGGAGATCGTCCCTGAAACTCGCCAATATCTTGAAATTCATCAATCTGACGCAAAACCTGCATTCAGATGATCAAATGGTATTGTATTCAGCTTTTAATTTATGGAAAAAGATTTGAAATTGGTTGAACAAAACGCAAGATATTTGAATTTTTGTAAATTCCATATTTTTAAAAGTTGTAAAGCTCGATATTGAGCTAAAACTCAAAAAGTGCTCTACTTGAAAATTTTTGAAGCGCAGTTTCGAAATCAGTACTAAATTGTGCTTCAAAAATTTTGGTCGTTGACAGAAGTTCACGACTTTCGTTTTATTTTGTAAACTAGTGTTATTGATTATGTCTTGTCTTAATGATGTTGAACAAATAAATGTATGTATGTATGCGCCAAGCTGATCTTCCGTTGGTTGGGCTACTGCTAGCTGCTGTACGTAGTTTTGAGTCACTTCTACGTTACGCAGCTGCTCGATGTTGAGCCGCGGCGTTCGATTTCGACACATGGTAATAACTGTCGAAAGTTTTGAGCGCATGCTTACCGCGACTAAGTAGTGATCCGAATCTATATTCGCACTGCGGTATGTGCGGATCGCCCGATCACCAGTCTGTACATTTCCTCCCTTCCTATGTGCGCGTTCATGTCGCCAACAACGATTTTCACGTCACGCGGCGAGCAACCATCGTCTGTTTGCTCTAACTGCGCGTAGAACGCTTCTTTCTCGTCATCAGGTCTCCCTTCGTGTTGGGCAGTGGACGTTGATGTTGCTGTAGTTGAAGAAACGACCCTTAACTCTCAACATGCACTGCGCATCCTTGCTTTGATCGGTTTCCACCCGATCACATGTTGTCGCATCTTGCCCAACACTATAAATCCTGTTCCCAGTTCATTGGTGGTGCCACAGCTTTGGTAGAAGGTAGTCGCTCGAAGTCTGCTTTCCCGCACTTTCTGTCCAGTCCAACAAAGTTCCTGCAACCCCACGATGTCGGAGTTTCGGGGATGTAATTTATCGTAGATTATCCTGTCACATCCTGCGAAACCAAATGAATTACAATTCCATGTTCCAAGTTTCCAATCGTAGTCCTTTTTTCGTCGCGTAGGTCTTTGCTGATTGTATCGAGTCGTATTTTCTCCTATGTTATTCGCAATGGGGATTTTTATGGGTGGCTTATTGGGCCTACGCCAACACTCCTGTCTCGCCGGAGGGCCATCGTGCCAGTTCTGTTTAACGTCCCAACCAACACTAGGACGACCACGCTGATGGGGCTACCACCTTGGATCTAGCTGGGCGTGGTGCAGCGTTTCCCGAGCAGAAGGGAATAACAACAGCATAAGGACCTGTGTTATTTTTGTAAAATAACTGAATAATAGAATCGATTATTTTCAAGTTATTAACATAACAGATTATGTTATGAACTTGTCTGTCATAAGCGGCAAAATATCAAATATCATAACAAAAAAAATGTTCCTGGGAAACCATTTTAATAACTTGTTTTGTTAGTTTCAATAACAATTTAATAACAGTGCATTTGGGAAACATTTCAATAACAAATTTTAATATTAGTTTGTTATTGATAATGATCGGGAAGTAAAATTTGTTATTATATCAAAATCGTAACTAAGTAAATTATAATACTTATTATATCACGGCGTGTGTATGGGAAAGGTTTATAACAAAAAAATAGGCATCGTCAAATTTTTCGCTATTCAAAAATAGAGGCTTTCAGCTTTCATTTGCACGGTCCCTCAAAAAAATCCACCGAGGGATCTCGAACAACTTTTTCAGAATACTGTTTTTCCCCATACAAAATAAACGGTTCCAAATTAATCCCTATTTCTACTTAACAAACATACCCAATTTTTGTATGAAAAAGTTCCCCCGATAGAATATTTCGATGTTGGGCTTGAATGAAAGCTAGAAGCGTCAACTTTCACGTAACGTAAAAATGAGCGATGCTTATTTTTTTTGTAATAAATTTCTTCTACCAGACACACCGTGATATAAAATTATTCACTTTGTCTCACAAACCCACAAATCACATGAGTAGACAATACTGTAAATGATCGAAAAATACTACTTCCAGAAATTTCTCCGAGAGTTCTTCCACGAAATCATTCACAGATTTTCAAAGACTTCTCTAGGAATTCCTTCAGAATTATGAACAGAATCCCTTCAAGGATTTTTTCAGAATTCCCCGTGATTATTTGTCCCGAATTTTATCTTGAGATTTCTTTGAACATTTCTTTGAGAATTTCACCAGGAGTTTTTCCGAAGAATTCTCCTGGAGTTTTTTCAAAAGATTTTGCCAAGAATTCTAATAATTGCTCAGAAGCATTACTTTGGAATTTCTAAGAAGATTGCGATAGGAGCTCTTTTGAAGACTTCTCCAGAATATCGAAGGGTTCCTTCAGAACTTCCAAATGTTTTCCCAAATATTATTTAAGGAATTTTCAAAGGATTCGTTCGGAAATTTCCTTCCTAACTGAATACAAAAGTGGAACAAAACAAAAGGACAGATCATTATTATCGAATTGTCGCTTTGATTTCAATACTTGTTACTGTTGTGCTATTGTTGATAAGTTGATCAATAGTAAAACAACAACAAAGCTTGTACTTCAACAAAACATGTTATTGAAATGTAATTGAGTGAATGTATATCAATAGCTTGATTATAACTAAATGAGATTGTCCAACATAATTTGTGATGGGAAAGCTATGACTTGATAAATAAATAATAACAAAACAAGATATAAAAACAGGTTATGTGATTTCGTAGTTATTAATTTAATATTCTCCTCTGCTCGGGTTCTTACTCAGCCACTGGATGCCAGAACAGACGCTGTTTGAGCCGCACCTCTTTGGTGAACAGACGCTCGGGTCGTACCTCCTCAATCTAGCTGAAGTCAGAAGGACAACAGTGCCCAGGCTGCACTACCAGCTAAGCACACAACTTTTAGCTGGCGGTCTTTGTCATCGTTTGACCCGTGGAAGCATGAGATAGGAACTTGTGAGAGTCAGAACTATATGAGAAAAATTTATATATACAAAACTTATATGAGAAAAATGGGTATGTGTTGATGCAAAAGTAATTGATTCACGAAATCCAGTGCATTAGGGACGCGTAGTGCGTCATTAGCATCATTGAAATCTCGCTCGATATTTCAAAGTTATAAAACTCAGTCACCAAAGCGCATATTTGTATGAAAATGTATCATCCCATATTCATTCATTTATTTATCTTCATCTTCTGTAAGGATACTGTAAAGACTGATTTATATACCTTCTTACTATCAAATTTGATTACTATTACTTGTAATCTACACTGAACGCTTTACATACAGAAAATAAATGCTATGCTTACTTGTGGTGAGTGTGATGATATTTTTTCTGCTGCGTGGCTGCAGAATTGCCCGTTTTTTTATAACTTCAAAAACGCGAGACAAACAATCATTGAAAAATGAAAAGTCAATAATTCCTATGAAAATTCTGTGATGCACCAAGTCACCTTAACAAAATCTCATTTGAGTTGAAAAACATCGAATCAGATATGGCATATTATTTTGTGTTTTGGGGAAATGCTCGATAGCTACATTACATAATTCCCTTTCCAGTAGGTAGGCGTGAAACATTCATCAAAAGCGATCAGAGAAATATTAATGTAACTTTCCTAATTACATCCGTATAGAGGTGTGATGCAAAGAGTTTCCTGGGAAACGAAACCCTCTTCCAATCATCTTCATATCATAACATGATATCGTCATCATTTCCTCATTGGACCACGTCGATGATGAGATTGCTACCGAAGCTCTTCCATGTGGCTGCCACCCAACCAACCATGCTGCATGGTTGCGACGACAGTGGTAAAATTCTAAGTTTCCCTAACCAAGCCTCCAAGCTAACACGGTTTGCTGTTATAGGATGTACTAACGTCGTTGTCGTCGTCCTCTGTGTAGATAACCTGAACGCAAGGTGTTCTGCGTCAACCACACATGTCGCTCGGGTTGTTGTTTTGATTGTTCTATGGAAAGTCATCATCACCATCGTCGTCGTCGTCATGCTTTGTCATTTCACGACGAGTTGTCTGTCACCACCGCACCGAGAAGATGCCTTGTTTCAGTTGATGTTTGACTTTCTCCCGAATGTTGACGCAGGATTCAAGTGGTGATACATTTGCTTGCCAAAATGTTATTGCCTCCCTTCTCCGAGATAGGCGAAGATCCTGCCCTATATACCCCGGACCTGATGGGATCTCTAGCCTAGAAGATAGAAATTGTTTAAATTCCAGATTGGCGCTCGTTCTAACGATTAGAGTGTAACTTTCTGTGTCATGTAATTTAATTTACATGAAAGAGGTGTTACGCGACGAGCAAATTAAAACAGCCTTGGTGGTGGGAGGTGGGTATGATGGTGGGGATATGCTTGAGTTTTGCCTTTGATGATCGAAACGACCAGAGCGGAAGCGGCAACATAGGGTTTTAGTTTACTTTAGTTAGGTTATGCCACCATGTGGCTGAACAGTGAATATGTTGCTCTGATTAAAACCACATGCATTTGAGTGAAGTTGGAAAAGATATTAGGGGCTGCTTATTAATTACGTAAGGGCTCATGGGGGGAAGACTCCCTCCCGGTATTACATCTTATACATTGCCGCTGTACGAACCCGTATAAAGTTGATCATCAATATCAACTTCTTTTCTCGATCAGCCTAGATAGTTGTGTAAATAGTGTCGGTAGCGGTTGCCTCAATTGGCTAACACTAAGGACCGCCTGTTCCGGTGGTAAGAGTCCACTAAATCATGGTGTGATGCGAGTATATGCTCACCGTGCCTAGGAATGAATGGTTAGGGGGAGGGGGTCTAATACAAACCTAACCGCTCTCCACATTATTTTGCCCTTACTGCGCTAATCGGAGCAATAGTGCAGTGGTCCTTGTGTTTCTCATTAGAATAACTAGCCACAGAAGTCCAATGTCGCGACTGTTCGTGTGACACTTAAAAACCATCAATTATTACAATATATATTATAAATTTAGTTAAACAGGAAAAGTGACCACAGCGCCATTAGAGTTCTAGTGTATTTCTATTTGTTTCTCCGAGGCAATCAGCTGACTACCTTTAGTTTCTTTCAAACTTGAGGCTAAATATTGTCACCTATATGGTTCCGCATTATGCGATTTACACAGTGTATTCTGTGTGTCCTCGCCATCGGCGTTTCCCAATCGGTATTAATCTGGTTTTATTGCTGCTGAGATTGTAAAGATTTTAATCTTGCTTAGTTTGGCTAGTGGACGGTTAGGATAGCTCAGATCAAGTCCAAGAACCTTACTTGCGTATGTAACTGTCCAGTAAGGTGGCCCACACTTATATGAAAAACAAAAATTTCGAAAAATGCCAAGTCTTACTTCATAAATCAGTTGTTTTGGACTCCCAGAAGCTACGTTCAAAATTTGAGCAACTCGGAAACACAGTTGCTCAAAAACTGGACAGTAGGGTGGCCCACACTTATATGAAAAACAAAAATTTCGAAAAATGCCAAGTCTTACCTCCTGAATCAGTTGTTTTGGACTCCCAGAAGCTACGTTCAAAATTTGAGCAAAATCAATTAAGCCTAAGGGGGCGCTCAAAACGCTTGAAGTTTGTATGGGAAAACTTGGCCAAATGTATGCAGAAATTTAAAGTTTTCGAATTTTGCCGCTAGGTGGCGCTGTAAGCGTTCAATAATCAAACCCTTTGGTATTATTCTAGTTGACTATATGCCAAACAACTTTGTCGAAGACCGTAAAGTGATCCAACGTCTGTGAAAAAAGTTATACCCTAGGTAAAGTGAGGATAAACTTAATTGTTGTTTTTCCAATACATGTTTGTAAAGGAATAATATCAATAATGAAATCTCGATACTTTGCCTCACTTTGCCTAGGGTATAATTTTTTTCACAGCCGTCGGATCACTTCGCTGTCTTTGACAAAGTTATTTAGCATATAGTCACCTACAATATTATCAAAGGGTTTATTTATTGAACGCTTACAGCGCCACCTAGCGGCAAAATTCGAAAACTTTAAATTTCTGCATACATTTGGCCAAGTTTTCCCATACAAACTTCAAACGATTTGAGCGCGCCGTTAGGCTCAACCGATTTTGCTCAAATTTTGAACGTAGCTTCTGGGAGTCCAAAACAACTGATTCAGGAGGTAAGACTTGGCATTTTTCGAAATTTTTGTTTTTCATATAAGTGTGGGCCACCCTACTGTCCAGTTTTATAGCAACTGTGTTTCCGAGTACTTGGTTAACACTTATAAAGTGAAACTGACTTCAGAAACCTGAATCTTTAGCATATTCTGTTGTTCTTAACCTGCTGTGATAAAGAGCTATAGGCTATAGGCGCTTATTACAGTGCCCTTTTCAGGGCGCTACTTAAACCCATTGTGGTCCGCTTATGTGTAAGTACCCTCTTCCATAATATATTTCCTTTTCCCTACCTGTCTCTATCATAATCCTAAATTCCTTCCTTTTTCCTCAGGTACATGATGACATAGGCTTTTATTATGACGATGGAACAAATGTTTCAAATGGAGGATAACGTGCCACTGGAGCTGGCTTCCTGATACCTAGGGCAGCTAGTAGTTGGATATTCCTAACAGTAGTTGGAGATTTCTAACAGAAGTTCTTTCTACGATTTCACCAGCAGTTTTCTCGAGAATTCTCCCGAAAGTATTTAAGAAATTTTTCTATAGGTTTCATTCGGAATTCCTTCGGCTTTTCATTTCTGCGGGCTATTTTATTTCTTCTGTGATTTCCTTAGAAAGTTCTTGAAGAAGTTCATTTGTATTTTTTTTTTTCAAAAGCTCTGTCTTCACAATGGTAACTTTAATTGCCATCTCGAATTTTTAAATGATGGTGAATTTTTGGATTATTTGGTGTTATATAAAAAACATAATCTAATCGTTTTAATTTTCTTCCGTGTTAAGAATTTTAAGTTTAGTCAGAAGTTTTTCATAGCACAGTATATGAGCCATAAATGCTCAAAATTTCATTGCATTCGGTTCATTGAATCCGCAGATATAACAGCTCAAAATTGGCTATCGGAAATCATACCTTTTTCTAGAATCTTTGTAACTTGAAGTAGAACAGCCCGTTCTTTTCCAAATTTGGACCACTGCACTGGTACACAACTAGTAGATCAACCTTCAGTGAAAATTTGAGATTGTTTGAAACATGTTCCAAGAAGTTATAACTATTTACCCATTTTTAAAAAAGTAAAAATTTTGCCTGTCCTGATCATTTTGTCTATCCCCTGAAGACGACCTTGACTTGAGGTTGAAATACATATCTGTCTTCCAGCAGAGGGGGTATTTCGGCCTTGGCAGTCTCTAAACGTTTGTAAAAACGGTTATTACATTTTAACCCGACGGTTACGATTATTTATTTAAGGCTCAAGCATCCGTCATCAATTTTCGGAAAATAAAAAGCAGTTTTCTCTCTGTAAATCAAAACATCGACCATGAAAATATATTCACTGCATTCTATTCCTCATATGGAGTACAGTGAATATAGGGAATCGCGCCACTTGGGCGGTGGCTTCTATATTCGTCTGTTTTCCACTATAACTCAGTCAAATTTGAACCAATTGACACAACTTTTGGAATGTGGTGAGATAGGTATCTACCCGTGTACAACATTTCAAGTCAATTGGTTCAAAATTGACTGAGTTATAGTGGAAAACAGACGAATATAGAAGCCACCGCCCAAGTAGCGCGATACCCTATTTTCATAGCAGAGACTTTTGTTTTGAACGAAAAAACTGCTTTCAAATGTTTGATGATGACGATGATTTCAATGACGAAATGTTCAACGTTAACCTTTTTCAAGGATTAGATTAGACCAACAGCCGTAACGAAAATAATATATATATATATATATATATATATATACTCGTCTTCTTCTTCTTCTTTGTGGCTCGACGTTCGCATTGGAACTTGACCTGCCTCTCTTCAATCTAGTGTTCTTAGAGCACTTCCACAGTTATTAATTGAAGGGCTTTCTTTGCATGCCATTGCATGAATTTGTATGTGAAGCGAGGCAGGCCATGTCCCAGTGGGGACGTCGAGCCATAAAGAGGAAGAAGAAGAAGCCTTAACCACTAGGCTAAGTGGAGACCCTGTCAAATTATGCAAATTCTTAGTGGAATTAAAGGAACAGTACTTAACCCGATTTTCTTTTACTTACAGGTATTTTACTAACACGCCCAGATTCATCATCATAATGTCTTCAGATTTTTTTTACTTCCAGAAGGTTTTCCTGGAAAATATGCCTGAGAATTCCAGCCATTTCACCCGGGGTTTCTTCCGGGATTCCTCCAGAAGTTCTCTCGGGGATTGCTTCAAGAATCCCATCCAAGAATATTTTTTTTTCAGTTCAGAATAGATTTTTTTCAGTATTTCTCTAACTTACAATGAAACATATGGCCCTTTACTGACATTTTACCAGATATTGCTCATTGACAAATTAAGAGCTGAAATGTGTAAAAAAATCGCATTCTGCCGGGATTCAAACCCACGACTTCGTATTTGTAGACCGTGGCGCTTCAACCAACTAAGCCACAGAACAAAAGTAACAATTCTGCGGAATAGAAAGCCAAACTGACTCCGAAGCCACACAATAAACACTCCTTTTTTCACAAACCCATCTCTCTTTCGTCTTAGATGCCGATCTACAACACACTCGCGTTTGTGCTCACTAACTACAAGTGAGAGCGAATGGTTTTTATAAAGCCGAGAATTAGTCTCGTACTCCGCATACCTAGCCACCAAGCAGTTTCTTCTGCTGGTGTCTAATTAGTACGTGTTGAGAGCTCGGCACGGTCGCACGCTTTGACGATGAACTACGCCATGCGACGCAAGCAAGGGTACAATGATACATGTTGCCCATTACTGGCATTTTACCACATACTGGAAAAACTTGTAATTAAAAGTTACAGCGCCGGTCTAGCGAATACGGAGTCGTGGGTTCTAATCCCACCAGAACGCGATTTTTGTTTCCATAAATTAAATGTCTCAATTTGCCAATTAGCAACATTTCGTGCCTTCTAATTACAAGATTTTCCAGTATAGTAATTACTTTTGAAGCTGTTTCAAGAGTTCTTGGAATTTCTTCTGGGATTTTGTTAGGAATTGCTTCTGGAATTTCTTCAGGAACTTCTTCGCGGATTTCTTCAGGAATTTCTTCCTGGACTCCTTAGAAAATTCTTGCTGGAAGTCTTCCGGGAAGTTCTTCTGGTACTCTTTCAGAAACTGATTCCGGGATTTGCACTCTTTCCAGGATTAATCTAGGAGTTCTTTTTTGGTTTCCTACAAAAGTTCCTTATGGAATTCTTGCAGATCCGGCTAGAATACCTGCAGAAATTAATTGTGAAACTTTTTCAGATGTTTCTAATAGACGTCCTCCAAGAGTTTATCAGGGAGTATTTTGAACAAGTTTTTATTCATGGTAGCCCATAAAAAAATTCTACAGGATTTCTAGAATATAGCACGTGCACATCAGCTCTGCTTGAGTCAACATTTTGTGCGTCTGTTCCACACGTGAAAGCATTTTCATTTTCTTTGTCCTTTACCAAGTATCATTGAAACAATTGTTCTAAAAACCCTAATGAACGGCTCATAAATTTGGTTTCCTAATTTTCAGCACCTCCTTGTAGTAGGCAACAAACACCCAAAGTGTGCGTCATAATTATCAAGACACACCCTCCCGCAGCAATAGAGCAACAGTAAAACCATTTCCAGCTGCTCCCATCGGAAAGTACGTGCTACAAGGTTTTGCACTTTCATTAGTCTCTTGGATTTTCCACTATAGGTACAGTTTTCCATTTCTGTCGGTGACAGTTTTTCCGCCTTCCCCCTCAACTCAACCTAACTCGGTTTTACCACAACACAAGGTCAGTAGCCTTCGGGTGCAAACTAATCAGTTGTCGTTCCAGCCCCAATCCCTTCTTTTTTGCTCTTATTCCCAATGTGGCTTTTCTCACTTTAAAATCCCCTTTTTCTTAACCTTTCCGGTGAAAGGCTCCATCGCCATACGATTGGTTAGCAGAACACCTCAACCGAAAAGCTCTTCCAACGAAACAAGTTGCTCTTCTTCCTCCTCGACCACTTCCGGAACCAGCCAGCCTCGGGGACTGCTTCGAGAACATCATCATCCGGTCGGCATCTGCTGGGCTGGGATCTTTTGCGACTGTCCAGCTAGCAGTTCGAAAGAAGCAGCAAAGTAAACACAATTTTCGTTTCAATTTCCCTACACCTCGTCGACAGTAGTTACTCGCAAGGCTGCTTGCTCAGCTAGTGTAAATTCATTTCCCTTCGTTGGACGGGCGGGCACACATACAAACGCACACCACACAGATGATTGTGATTGCTGCCTGGAACGGCCTGGAGTTCTCTAATGGCTCTCTACATGCACTTATTGCGGAGGAATCGGAACAAAGACGGAATAACGAGAAACTGGTGATGAATTTGCTCTATGGCTATCGGAAACTTATTCTATCTTCTCGCCATCCGTCCGACGGATGCACAGTGGGTCTACGTATCCCGGTGGTCATGAATTGAAATGAGGTGTTATAAAGTGGATGAGTTGATTAAGTTATCAAGCCGGCTTCGTCGACGGTCGATCGACAACGAACCATATTAGCAAACATTTTATATCGAGAATAGCATATCCAAACACATGGGATAATTTATGGGGCATCATGTTACCGTGTATCGTTCTCAAAGTTCTCTGCAAAGTGATCCTTAACCGGATGCAGGTCAAGATTGACGCAACTCTTCGACGGCAGCATGCAGGATTCCGTGCAGGGCAATCCTGTGTGGACCACATTGTCACGCTCCGTATCATTTTGGAACAAATCAATTAAGGACAGACTTAATAGAATCCAAAAATGGCCGCCACAATGGCCGACTTTTGCACCTACTCAGGATTCCAAGCGCACAAATTTCTGCGTAAACAAAACCAGCGCACCTGATCTTCTTATTTTAAGCTTATTACAACTGAGCAAGAATAGAATAATAAAATGCATCGTTGTTTGAAGCTTGCTTCTTGAGATTTGTGCGTCTGAAGTTCTGATGCAATGTTGAAGCGGGATTTCAAGAAGTTTGTCCAGTCCACCCTTTGGAGCCGGAGGGGTCATATACAGTGATGCCAGATTATTTTCATTAAACATCTGTATCAGGGTATAGCAGACACCGAGAGTCCTAGATTTCAAAAGAAACTAACAAAAAGGCGACGAAGATAGTCGAGTGACTCCGTAGCTTGAAGGAATAGAAGCGCTCGTTAAGCGAATTGGGAGTCGTGAGTTCGAGTCTCACCGGAGTACGTGGATTTCTTTTCATAATTTCAAATCTCAATTTGTTCATCGAGCACGTGTTCTGTTGTGCACATGGATGTTAAAGCATTTTCAACAGTGTAAAAATGTACTACTTTTCGATGGTTTAAAATTTTTACTGGTTTTTATTTTTCTAAAACATGTGTGAAAATGTACAAATTTTCATAAATTTTTTAAAGTTTAAGCAGAAATTTATAAAGTTTCCATTGAATTTATTGAAAATAACTTCAATTTATATGCTTCCTGAAGAAATCTGTGTCAAACTTCAAACATCTGTATTTTTCTGTACTCTGTATCTTGTCTATATAGAAGGTAAAACATCTGTATAATACAGAAAAATCTGTATATCTGGCATCTCTGGTCATATATGACCCCAACATAGAAACGGCTGTATAAATTTACCCATTCGATAAAACAGAATACTCTCTTCGGTGAAGTTGCTGCAAATTGAGTCCTCTCTCATGAAAAATGGACATATTTGTATTTGGGGCTTCATTGGCAACCTAGAACATCTTGAACACCATGAAATTTGGAAAAACAAAATAATTAACATACCAGTTGATCTAAAAGCTGAACTAGCTGTTCTAGGTGTTCCAAACTGTCCAATAGTGAAGTCCTTCAAATCTACAAAAATAATTTCATGTATTTTCGCCATAAATAATAACATTGCATAACGTACTGGGATCCGTGAAGCTCTTGATATCTACAACGCCATTTATAGACACTATAGGGATATTAGTATGGTACACGCTTGTATGGAAAAAAATAAATCCTCGCTCCAGTCGACTTTTTGGATCCCATTTAGGTCCCATATGAACTGTACAAAATTTCAGCGCAATCGGTGAAACTATAATTTAGCGCAAGCGGTTCAAAGTTTTCATAGGATTTACTATGGGAAAAGTTACACCTTCAGATAAAAAATCCCAGAGGTCTTCCTTAGTCTCCTTAATTCAAATCGGTCAATATTTCTTGTAGAAAAATCAATTATGAAACTTTCCTTCGAAGACCGCAAAACAATTGGATGCTTGTGGAAAAAGTTATTGATTTATTACCGACTAGCTGTCCCGGCAAACTTTGTCTTGCCGTCTTGTGGTGGTTTGACAACTGTTGAGCTCAAAATAGCACCGCACTCTAGATTGGTTTCAATTCGATCGTGCTGATTTCCTTCCCAGGTCATAAAAAATCAGCATTTTGTCTATTTTCTTACATTTTTAGTTCATTTTCCTAACTTTTTTTACATATAAACACAGCCACCATGAATACGAATCTAAACATGCAAGATTCATTCTGATCGGTTCAGCCGTTCGTGACTTTTGTTGCCTCAAAGGGAAGTCAAACTCATTTTTATATATTTAGATTAGTGATCCAACGAACGGCTTTTTATTTTGTTTTATCAGCAGCACTGCTGCTTCCGTTGTTGCATGGGGTGGCGGGAGGCATCACCACCCCCAGAAACAGCAGCAGCCAAGGCAGCAGCTACAGTGCTGCTAATAAAACAAAACAAAAAGCCGTTCATTGGATCACTAATCGGTAATAAATCAATAACTTTTTCCACAAGCATCCAATTGTTTTGCGGTCTTCGAAGGAAAGTTTCATAATTGATTTTTCTACCAGAAACATTGATCGATTTAAATTAAGGAGACAAGGGACGACCTCTGGGATTTTTTATCTGAAAGTGTAACTTTTCCCATAGTAAATCCTATGAAAACTTTGAACCGCTTGCGCTAAATTATAGTTTCACCGATTGCGCTGAAATTTTGCACAGTTCATATGGGACCTAAATAGGATCTAAAAAGTTGACTGGAGCGAGGATTTGATATTTGTCCCATACTAAGGGATATTGCAGGTCAGCCAACTACATTGGAGTTCAGAACTTCAGGTTTACACTCATAACAAAAGCCATATCTGTTATGCTGAGTAACGTTACATAATCAACCGCAGTTACTGAGGCAATCTGAAGTCTACTAGCTTATAACAAACCTTTGGGACATTCAGGATCGTCCAAACTGTTCTATAATGAAGTCCCTTCAAATCTACAAAAAATGCTTTATGTGTTTTCACCATAAATAATAGCATTGCATAATCTGCTGGGATCCGTGGAGCTCTTGAAATCTCAAATGGCGTTAAGAGACACTACATCGATATTCCAGGTCAGCCAAACTATCTTGGAGTTCAGGACTTCAGGTCTACACTCCTAACAACAGCCGTGCTATACTGAGTAACGTTGCACATTTATCCGTGATTACTGGACAAATCTAAAGTCTTCTTGTTTTTTTTTATAAACGTTTTGCAACGTTTTGCAATCGACAGTATCAAACGTTATTCTATGAGTATTTTAATGAAGCCTTTTATTTGAAGTTCTCAAGCACTGCCACGGAAATTCTAAAATCGGGTCCCGATGATGTAGGTTGAAGCTTCAAGAATGTTTTCAAAGCTAAAATAATCAATAGAAATTAATGTTTCAGTACTAGAATAACTAGCCACAGAAGTTCAATGTCGCGACTGTTCGTGTGACTAACATCTAGTTTGCCACGCCCTTACAGCGTCAGCAGCGGTACTAGAAGTGTCAAGTTAATTTTGGTTACCAAAGCAAAAGGTCCTCTACAAGAAGGACACTTGAAAATAGTGAATTATTGCAATTAAAGTTATTAAAATAATTAATTGTGAAACGTAACTGTCGTGTCCGGACGGACACGGTGGCATTCCAATCCAACCTATTCCGCCGGCCGAAACTGCGCAAACGAGGAAGATTGCACATGACGCAACCTACTTGTGCGAAATACTTTACAAGACTGAAGTTTCATTTCATCTTGATCGTTTGTTTCGTTTGCTTTGTTTATCCGGTAGCGCATCACTGCTGCTAATGCTATATGCCCTGTTAATCCTTTTCATGGTATCCCTCTCAATCCCTACATTCTCCCCCTTGCCTACTCTCTCGTTATTTTAAAATTTTTAATTTTTCTATCAACAATATTCCCTTCGTTTACGTTTCAATTTATTGTAGCACAAATTACAATCGCTTTCGTTCTAAAAACGATATTATTAATAATAACTATCACAATCATCCTAATTTCCAACCACCTCGTTTGTTACTTCTAATACCTTTTGTTTTATTGTTTATCACAGTCATGCCAATCTCTCATCTCCTAACTTTCATCTCTCATTATCACCATCTCTCATCTCTTCTTTATTATTTTCCAATCTCTCTTCTCTCATCTCTCATCCTCATCATCACCATTTTTCATTTCTTATCTCGTATCATCATCGTCTCTCATATCTTCTTCGTTATCTCTCTTCTCTCATCGTTGTTTCTCATTTCTCATCATCATCATCACCATTTCTCATTTCTCATCTTTTATCATTTATTTCTTATTTCTTATCTCTTATCTCTTATGTATCATCTCTCATCTTCCATTTTTGATATCTAATCATTATCTTTCATCTTCCATTTCTCATCTTTCATTTCTCAACTCTCATCTTTCATCTCTCATCTATTATATCTCATCTTTCATCTCTCATCTCTCCTTTCTTATTTTGCGCGCAAACCCCAAAATTTTACTCCCACCTTTGGGTTTCCTCGCCGAAGACCCAGCGCCAGATTCGGCGACACAGAGACATGACAGCAGTCGCCGGACAGTTGGTAATCCTGATATTTGACGGCGCTCATCCGTTAGTTGTGAGAGTGGATTGTTTTCATGCTAATATAGCATTTCGTAACGTATAAGTAAATATTGACAGATTTCTTGCTGTGCTAGTGTGGAACTTAGCGGTTTGCTGTATCGCGGAAGCCATCGCTGGAAGAAAACGTCATTAAATTCAACGAAGCATCGAAAATTTTCAGTGAGAAAAGCAATATCTTTCTTTCATTTTTCATCACTCATCATCATCATCATCTCATATCACCATCATCTCTTGTCTCTCATCTCCAATCTCTCACTTTTCATGTCTCATCTTTCCTCTCTCATCTATCATCATTATCAATTATCAACATCACAATCATCCCTATTTCCAAACATCGTCTTCGTCAGTTTTATTACATTTTCTAAGATATTTTCACATCTTTTTTTTATAACCTTTACAACAGTAATCCGAATTTTCAGCTCTCATCTTTCATCATCAACTCATCTATCATATCTCATCTCACATCTCTCACCTCTTCATCATAACTATCATCTCTAATCTCTAATCTCCTATCTCTCATTTCTCATCTCTTATCTGTTATCTCTCATCTCTCATCCCCCATCTCTCACCTCCTATCACTAATCTCTCATCTCATCTCACATCTTTCATCTCTCTCCTCTCATCTTTCATCTCTCATTTTTTTAGTTTTCATATCTAATCTCATCTATTATCTCTAATATATCATCATTTATCTCTCATCATCATCATCATCATCATCGTCTCTTATCTTTCATCACTCCCCTCGCATCTCTTACCTCTCATCTTTTATTTCTCATATCCCATCTTTCATCTCTCATCATTCTTCATCAACATCATCTCACATCTTTCATATCTGGTCTCCCATCTTTTATCTCTCATCTCTCATCATCATCATCTCTCATCTTTCTTTTTTTCCTCTCTCATATCTCATCTCTCATCACCAACATCTTTTATAATCATCATCTCTTATCTCTCTATTACATTTTCTAAGTCATTTGTGCATCTTTTTTATAAACTTTACCACAGACATGCCAATCTCATATTTCACCTTTTACCTCTCATCTTTCATCAACATCATCATCATCGTCTTCATCATCATGATCATTATCACCATCTCTCATCGTTCATCTCTCTATTCTCTCTCATTTTCATCATCATCTCCCATCTCTCATCTTTCATTTCTCATCTCCCATCTTTCATCTCTCATCATCATCTATCATCTTTCATATCTCATCTCTCATCTTTCATCACTCATCTCTCATCATCATCTCTCAAATTTCTTCTTTCCTCTCTCATATCTCATCTCTTTTCTGTCATCTCTCTTCACCATCATCATGATCATCAACATCTCTAATCATCATCATATCTTATACAGGGGATGGCCAAAATGTTTGGGATAGGCAACTTTTTTTCTCCCACAAAAAAATTCAACATGCTGTAACTTTTCATAGAGTGCATCAAAAAATCTCAAATTTTGACTGTTTATCAACCTGTTATATGTGCATCATTGGTACAAATTTGGGCTCGATTGAATAATTTTTCGCGAAGTTATAACCGTTCGGGTAAAACACTATTTTTTAGACAACTCATTTTTGAGCTGTCATATCTCGGAAACCAGTGAACCGAATTGAATGAAATTTTGAACGTACACTAACGATATACAAATACTTTACAAACTATTAAAACATAGATACTTTTTGAACGTTGAAAAAATTTATCATAGATTGACACTTTTTGGATTTTTCTCGAAAAAATGTAATTTTTTATGTCAATGTCAATAAATTTTAGTGTTGATACCCAAAGATTTTCCACTTCTGTTCTCAAGTTATCTCTAATCAGATATATTAGAGCCTATTTAGATTAAAGGAAAGACACATATAGTAATTTTTGTGTGGTATTGTAAATTTCACTTATTTTCTCCTATATGGGTAAAAATTTCAACCCGGTATAACTTAATTCGCCGTTAGAAAATATTACATTTTATAACGTTGTATTAAGTATCAATATATAGTTGATAAACGTTAAAAAATTCATTCAATTTGGTTCACTGGTTTCCGAGATATGACAGTTCAAAAATGAGTTGTCTAAAAAATAGTGTTTTACCCGAACGGTTATAACTTCGCGAAACATTATTCAATCGAGCCCAAATTTGTACCAATGATGCACATATAACAGGTTGATAAAAAGTCAAAATTAGAGATTTTTTTATGCACTCTATGAAAAGTTACAGCATGTTGAATTTTTTTGTGGGAGAAAAAAAGTTGCCTATCCCAAACATTTTGGCCACCCCCTGTATCTCTATTACATTTTCCAAGGCATTTGTGCATCTTTTTTTAATAAACTTTGCCACAGTCATGCCAAGCTCATCTCTCATCTATCTTTATCATCATCTTTCACCTCTCATCCTCATCAACATCATCATCATCGTCTTCATCATCATGATCATCATCATCAGCATCTTTTATCACTCATCTCTCTCTTCTCATCTCTTATCTTTCGTTTCTCTTCTCTCATCGTCATATCCATCTCTCATCATTATCACCACCCAAGCAGCACACAAGTCACAAAGGAGTATCGACAGCGCAGATTTTTGGTTGAACACGAGTAATTTTCAAGTTATTCCGCCTTTGAGTTAGAATTACATGAATGTAACTCCTGTACAACCAAAAACCTGCGCTGTCGATACTCCTTTGTGACTTGTGTGCTGCTTGGGCATCTTGCATTTCTCATTATCTCTCTTCTCTCATCGTAATCTCTCATCTCTCATCATCATCATAACCATCCCTCATTTCTCATCTCTTATCATTTATCTCTTATTTCTTATCTCGCATCTCTTATCTCTTATCTTTTTATTACATTTTCCAAGACATTTGTGCCTCTTTTTTATAAACTTTACCACAGTCATGCCAATCTCATCTCTCACCTTTCACCTCTCATCTTTCATCAACATTATCATCATAGTCTTTATCATCATAATCATCATCATCACCATCTCTCATCACTCATCTCTCTCTCATTTATCTCTCTCATCATCATCATCTCTCATCTCTCATCATCATCATCATCATCTCCCATCTCTCATCTTTCAATTTTCATCTTTCATATTTTATTTATCATCTCCCATCTTTCATCCCTTCTCTCATATTGCTTCTTTCCTCTCTCATCTCTTATTTTTCTGTCATCTCTCATCACCATCATCATGATCATCAACATCTCTAATCATCATCATCTCTTATTTTTCTATTACATTTTCCAAAGCATTTGTGCATATTTTTTTTATACCCTTTACCACAGTCATGCCAAATTCATCTCTCATCTTTCATTATCATCATCTTTCACCTCTCATCTCTCATCAACATCATCATCATCGTCTTCATCATCATCAGCATCTCTTATCACTCATCTCTCTCTTCTCATCGTCATATCCATCTCTCATCATCATCACCATCTTACATTTCTCATTTCTCATTATCTCTCTTCTCTCATCGTAATCTCTCATCTCTCATCATCATCATTACCATCTCTCATATCTCCTCTTATCATTTATCTCTTTTTTCTTATTTCTTATCTCTCATCTCTTATCTCTTTATTACATTTTCCAAGATATTTGTGCATCTTTTTTTTTATAAATTTTACCACAGTCATGCCAATCTCATTTTCATCTCTCATCAACATCACTTATCTCTCTCTTCTCTCATCTTCATCATCATCATCATTGCTTTTTTTTAATTATGGCTTACCCTCTCGGGGGAATTCGTTTTTTTTTTAAATTATGGCTTACCCTCTCAGGGGAATCTCCATTGGCTTAGCCTTTCGAGAGAATTCACCATCGGCTTACCCTCTCGGGGGAATTCGCTTTTTTGGCTTACCCTCTCGGGAGAATTCGCTTTTTTATGGCTTACCCTCTCAGGGGAATCATCATTGGCTTACCCTCTCGGGGGAATTCACCATTGGCTTACCCTCTCGGGGGAATTCACCGTTAGCTTACCCTCTCGGGGAAATTCGCTTTTTTATGGCTTACCCTCTCAGGGGAATCATCATTGGCTAACCCTCTCGGGGGAATTCACCGTTAGCTTACCCTATCGGGGGAATTCGCTTTTTTATGGCTTACCCTCTCAGGGGAATAATTGGCTTACCCTCTCGGGGGAATTCACCATTGGCTTACCCTCTGGGGGAATTCACCGTTAGCTTACCCTTTCGGGGGAATTCGCTTTTTTTATGGCTTACCCTCTCAGGGGAATTTACCATCGGCTTACCCTCTCGGGGGAATTCACCGTAAGCTTACCCTCTCGTGGGAATTCGCTTTTTTTTTGGCTTACCCTCAGGAGAATCACCATTGGCTTACCCTCTCGGGGGAATTCACCATCGGCTTACCCTCTCGGGGGAATTCACCGTTAGCTTACCCTCTCGGGGGAATTCGCTTTTTTATGGCTTACCCTCTCGGGGGAATTCACCATCGGCTTACCCTCTCGGGGGAATTCACCGTTAGCTTACCCTCTCGGGGGAATTCGCTTTTTTTATGGCTTACCCTCTCGGGGGAATTCACCATCGGCTTACCCTCTCGGGGGAATTCACCGTTAGCTTACCCTCTCGGGGGAATTCGCTTTTTTCATGGCTTACCCTCTCGGGGGAATTCACCATCGGCTTACCCTCTTGGGGGAATTCACCGTTAGCTTACTCTCTCGGGGGAATTCGCTTTTTTGTGGCTTACCCTCTCGGGGGAATTCACCATCGGCTTACCCTCTCGAGGGAATTCACCGCTAGCTTACCCTCTCGGGGGAATTCGCTTTTTACTATGGCTTACCTTCTCAGGGGAATTCGTCATTGGATTACCCTCTTCTTCTTCAAATTGTAGTTTTTCTCGCTAGCTGCACCTGAAAAAATCTGACTCCTCAACGAGCCTCAAAAATCTGATGACTCCTCAACGTGGTTTCAATTCTTACTGGAATCCGAACAGTAACCAAATTGTATTTATTTCAGCAGAGCGGAACAAACATTTTTCAAGCACCAGACATGGACTCTGGAATCGAGACTGGAACACAGAAACGAAGCTTTCTCTTCTCCTCCCCAACTGGACAGCTACAACTTTTCTTTGCATGAGAAACCACCATTCAAAACAGCTGCATTTCAAAGGCTACTGGTACCGTTTCAGGTTTGTGTGCGCAGAATCGTTGAGATTAATACTTCAACCTAGCTTCCCCGATATACGCCGGGGTATAAATATAACATTGCAATTAGTCCTTACACATTCAGCTTTTTTCTTGTGCCAAGAAAAAACAACCGCAACGGCCACTCAGAGCTCATCCAAAGTCAAAAGCCACACTTAAATCCCACGCATAGAACAACGCCGAATGTCAAATGGTATTTTCCGTTCGCAGCTCCGATGCACACCAAGAAACGTAGACCTTGCCCGTTCAAGCTTGCCACCACCTCTGCTTGCCTTCAAATCGATGACATGTGTCACAAAAACCCAAATAAACAACCCTACACTGAACCCAAACCTCATCCCTCAATCGTATTTTTTGTCATCCGCCTTATGTTTGAAATGTATCCTTCCTTTTTCGTCTGATGGCAATGGACGTATGCCACACCATCGAAAAATCGGAAGAAAATCATCCACTATGCACATGAATGCTCTTCGATTTTTGAATATACTCTAATTCGATTTTTGAATGGCACAGCTCCAACTAAATATCATCCCGTAAACAGATTAAAAATATTTCGATCACACCCTATTACAGTAAGGACCCGATTTTGTCAGCCCCTGGTAGCATTTTGGGCTGACAAAATCGGGTACCTGACAAAATCGGGACATTTTTTAAAATCATTTTTTTATTCATGAAAAATTGTTCTGAGCACGTCAGAGACGGAGATAGGTGTGGAGGGTCTGCTTTGGGTGTTCGTTCAAATATTACGTAACGCCAATTAGGGGGGGGGGGGGGGGTCAGCGCTGTGTTACGCTTCATACAAAATTTTTAAATTTATCTTTCAAAAATACATAGTTACGTGGTGAAGGGATAGCGGATAGGGTTCAAAATTGCCAAATTTTGTGTTACGTAATATTTGAACGAACGAAAAAAAATCGAAAGGGTGTTAAGGGCACCGAAAAAACGGTATTTGGCAAAGTTAACATTCAGTGCTTATTTTACAGCAGAGCTATTAAATCTTATATTTCTTTTTCTTCTTGTTATAACATCCCTACTGGAACACAGCCTTCTTTTAGCTTAGCAATTGTGGTCTACAGAAGACAGTTGACACTGGATAGCGCAGCTTAAATCATAACATCTAATTTAACCCTTGACGTTGACAGTTAACGAATGAAAATGAACCAACATCTGATTGACAAGTATAGATACTCATACTGTCCGAATTGGCTACGTTTCCGATGCCTTTCCACTTCAATTTCCAGAGCCTTATCTCTAAAGAGTCTCTGGAGAAATAGTTGAAGAAATGTTCGGGGAAATTTTTAGAGAAACTACCCGAGGATATACGGAACGTAACCCTTAAGACATTCTTGAAGGGATACCGTAAGTAGTTTCTGCAAAAACCTTCACAGGAGCTCCGGATAAATCCCTTAAGTAATTTCTGAAAAAATCCTTACTGCAATCTCCGTAGAAATATCTAGAGGCATTTCTTTAGCATTTTCTGAAAAATCATTGAAAGAATCCCTATTGCAATCTTTGAACAAATCTGCTTGAGAAATCCATGGAGGAATTCCTGGAAAAAAGTACTGGGGGAATATCTGAAGCAGTCTAAGGAGAAACCATAACAGAAATGAATTGTTAAATTCTACCATGAATTCCATAAGAGCTTCCAACAAAATTTTCTAAAGGAATTTCAGAAGCAATACCAAGGGATTTTCGCAAAAAAATGCCAAGAGGTAACCCTGGAAAAATCTGGAGCGGGACCCCCGGGAAATCCATAGAGGATGCCAAATTGGGAAATCTAACAGAGGAATCATAGTGAAATCTCTAGAAGAATTCTTGTATGAGTAATTACTGAAGGCATTAATATAGAAATATTTTACAAAATTCTTAGAAGGATCCCTGAAGGAATCCTAAGAGGAATTCTTGAAAAAATCCCTAGGAAAATCGCTAGATTTATTCATCAGTAGGTTGGCTCCAGGGGCACGTTCTCTTCCATTTGGGAAATTTGTGCCTTTCATAGATTTATTCATGGACATAAGCACGCAGTAATTCATATAGGGATTATTGCAGAAGTATCTACAAAAATCTCTGAATACATCACTAGAGGAGTTCGTGTAGAAGTTACTGGATAAAGTCCTACCAGCAAGAATTTCTGAAGGAATCACAACAGGAGTTCGTTAACCTGGGGGTATCATTGGAAGAATGCATGAACAATTCATAGGGAAATATCCGAAAAGGCTCTTATAGAAATTTCCAGAAAATTTCTTGGAGGAACTTGGTGGAGCCTCGTAGCCGTGCGGTTAGGGTCACCAAGCTTCTAATCGCACCATGCTTATGGGGTGAGGGTTCGATTCCCGCTCCGGGCGATGAAACTTTTCGTGAGAATAGTTTCGTCTCCGTATCCACTGGTGCATGCTCCGTGTTTGTCCCTTGTCTAGTGTTAAGTTAAAATTCAGTCTGTACAGCCTCTGGCTGAAGACGGTGTCCGCGTCTTTTCAACTCCAGCAGAAGTTTCAGGACTATCCAAACAGATATGTATGGAGAAATGCCAGCAGGATGTCTTGAAAGAATCGCTAGGAAAATCCCTGGATAAATCCACGTGGCAACTGTAGGAGAAATTATTGGAGAAATCTTTGGGGAAACCTTTGGATACATCGCTGTAGGAGGTCATGTAGAAAACTTTTGTAGAAATGCTGTGAAAATATCATCAAAACTTTTGGAGGAATCCTGGCACGAGTTCCAGAACAAGTCTCAAGAAAAGCTTCTGGGGCAATCACAGGAGGAATGCCTGAGAAAATCTTAAAGAGACACACTTGAATCGTTATGAAATTTCCGGAAGAATTCCTTTAAAAATTCTCGACGGAATTCTTGGAGAAATACCAGCAAAAATTCTTAACCACGCAAAAGTTCTTGAAGGACTCGCAGCAAGAATTTTTGGGGGAATCCTATCTCGAATTACTTAAGGGTTTCTAATGAATACAATTCTCACAGCAATTTTTTAAGCAATCCAAGCAGGAAATCTACAATACAAATCTCATAATAAATCAAGACCAACATGTAAAAAAGGGCGGAACAACCATTGCATGTTTCTACATCTTCCACCCCGTCTAGGCGTATTTCAATTTATTTATGCAAACTTAACCCGTTATCAGATAGAAGAGAGTCTGCTCTATCTGTTGCTGGTCAGAGATTACATGAAAAATGGGCCATGTGCTCAGAAGGAAGGGAGAAGCAAAAATTCGAAATAGTTGTTGCACCCTTTTCAAATGTTAGCCTATCTTGATCAATCCAAACAAGTAAACCTAGAGGAATCCCAGAGATGCCGGAAAGAAGTAAATGAATTGACTTGTAATCACAACAACAGGCAGCGTTTATTGTTTGTTCTGTTCCAGAGGAAATTAAGAAGAATAGTCTTTAAGCCCATATAGCCGATGTGATAAGCGCACGTGCCATCAGCAAAAACATGCTGAGGGTGACGAGTTTGATACCCGGTTAGCTCAGAATCCATTTCATAATCGACATTTCCTTAACTACCTTGTGTATAAAATATCTTCATGACTACCACGCGATATATGTACCTACAAATGCAAAATAAACATTGCCTGTGGGGGATCCCAGTTAAAAGTTGTAGAAGTTCTCATAAAACACTAAGCTGAGGAGCAGGCTGTGTCCCAGTTGGAACGTTACGCCAAGAAGAGAGGAATCTTTTAGCAATTGAAAACAATATTGGTTTAAAGCATTGGCGAGGGTTGGGTGCTGAAATTGCCTCAATGTGTTAGTTTGCAAAAAAAAAAAGATTGGCCGTTTTCAAAAGTTACACGAGTTTTGTTCATTCCGTAATTTTTCTATGACGCCTAAAGACATCAACTGCATTAATAATGATTATAAAATGGAAATTGTGAATGAAATACAAATTTATTTTTTACTTCAAAAAAGGCTGATAAAATCGGGTCAAAAAGCTGACAAAATCGGGGGTAGACAAAATCGGGGGTAGACAAAATCGGGGGCTGACAAAATCGGGTCCCCACTGTATTACTATGAGACGCTTTTGGACTGATTCGTCTTCCGTAAATGAGATGATTCGCAGTCGCTGTCGTCTGATCTGGCGGTGGTGAGGTTGGCTCGGCTGGAAGCGGTTAGAAGTCCGCCATTGTTTTTTTAGAACGAGAGGATGTGCAGTTTCTGTGCTTTGAGGTAAAAACATATTTCGAATAAATATTATAAAGTTTTCTACACCAGTTAATTTTCTTTTTATTACAGCAAGGCGCCTGGCTGTTGCGCCGAAACAGAAGGAGTAATAATTGTGAAGGCGAACATCAAGTTTCACCTAAATCGCCGGTCGAGGCTCCTCCATGTTCCCGTTCAACCCGCCGCAATCTCACATTGGTGCTGCTTTTGATGCCCCTACTCGCTGGAAAGATCACCCCAGGAGCTACGTCGATCCTTACATGCATGTTTACAATCGGTTTACAACATGTTTTGCCCGCAGCTTTTTGAAAGTGATTAAATTAAATACGTTTTATGAATCCCTTTTCAATAAATGTTAAAAAGTAACAAATTCTGTTTCCTTGATAGTTTTTTTTTAATAATTCTTAGTAAGAATCCAAGATGAATCCATTTTCAAAAAAAAAATCTGCTTTATTTCTCATACAATATATAAATCCAATTCGTTCAATCACTGTATTAAATTCATCAGAAAACTGAATGGCATGGCATTCATTTTTCGTCAAACGTATCATACGGTTACAGGATGACTGTCATTCGGATGATTGTCATCCGAAACCAGAGGCATTCGTTTGACTTGTCATTCGACTTGCGAATGATGATTGTTAAAGGGCGTGTGCGTATAGCTTCACATTCGGTTTTGGGAGGATGTTTTTCTTCAGTGTACACACGTTGCTTCACCTCGAAGTTTCCCCGCTGATCCAGTCGACTAACAAAAGTACAGCACCAACACTCTCGCAACACAGAATCAAGTCACGCGAGGCCCCACCGATGCGACGCGATGAAAAATGCTGAAACTCATCCTGCACAAAATTGCTGCCAGACGGGAGGAAACGCGCAAATCCTTAATTTATTAATTTTACCTGCTGGGAGCTTACCTACCGGCTGTGCCATTATTGTCGTGTCCGGACGGACACGGTGGCATTCCAATCCAACCTATTCCGCCGGCCGAAACTGCGCAAACGAGGAAGATTGCACATGACGCAACCTACTGAAGTTTCATTTCATCTTGATCGTTTGTTTCGTTTGCTTTCACTCAGCCAAATAACCTTAAGATTTCCATAAGGCCCAACTTATGAAACGGCTTTTAAATAATTATTAATGATTCGGATGAATTTCATGAGGTCACGCTATGACGTAAAATCGTCTCACAGCTTGGCTTTTATTCATGTTTAGCAACATAGTATTCTCAAGCGTCGGTAGCCGTGTGGATAAACCACGGGCTTGGTGATCCCGACGTTCATGGATCGAATCCAGTCTGCATCATTTTAAGATTTTTTTGTTCTTTTCATAAGTCTATCTTATGAAATTTGTCATAGCAAGCACGATCAATTTTTATAAGGTATTCTTATGGCATCCATAAGAATTAGTTATAGCAAATTTTCATAAGGTATTTCGATAAATTTCGTTATTTTTTTTCGCTGAGTGTTGTTTATCCGGTAGCGCATCACTGCTGCTAATGCTATATGCCCTGTTAATCCTTTTCTTGGTATCCCTCTCAATCCCTACAGGAACTACAGCGCCATTGGAGTTCTAGTGTATTTCTATTGTTTCAGTCGAACAAGTTGTAGAAAAAACATGAAACCGTATTTGCACCTCACGTCTTTGTGACAGTTGGTTGTTGCATGAAAGTTCATGACATACTTCCGAAAAAAAAAAAATCGATGAACGGTGAAGATTAGGACATTAATATTTATTAGGCAGTATTAGTGTCGGTATTAGAAGCTGTCCCGCCCCTAGCGTTTGGAATATTCAGGTTCATCCAAACTGTTCTATAATAAAGTCCTTAAAATGTACAAGAAAAACTTTATGTGTTTTCATCATAAATAATAGCATAGCATAATCTGCTGAGATCCCCGAAACTATTGAAATCTCAAATATCATTTAGAGACACTATGGGAGTGTTCCAGGTCAGCCAAGCTACCGTGGAGTTCAGAACTTCAGATCTACACTCGTAACATCAGCTATATCTGACATACTGAGTAGTGTTTCATAATCAATCGCGGTGTCTGGACCAACCTGAAATCTATCTTCTATATATATAAAAATGCAGTGGCATACGTGGGACCGCGCATAACTTGCGAACGGAAGGTCCGATTTTGATCGTCTTAGTTTTGTTCTGCTTCTTTTCACCCAAGGAAGGTTTATGAGGCATAAAACATGGAAAAATTGAGAGTTTTTGAAAATCGATCTTTCATACTTTTTGTGACCGGGGACTCGGTCTTGGATAGAAACTTGAAACGTCGAAAAATGCAGTAGGCAAAACAAAGTTTGCCGGGTACAGCTAGTCTACTATATATTATTATGAGCCTTGAGAGTCGTCCGAACTATCCTGAAGTTCAGCTCTTGATAATCACAGTAGTAATCGTCCTGGCATATCATGAGTCATTTCAAGATAGTTTTGAGATATTCCAGATCAACAACACTACTCCGGAAACCATAGTTTAAGGTCTACACTTGTGATAATAGCTTTTGCGACTACGTTAAGTAGTGTTACATAATCCACTGTACTTACCAAAGTAATTGGAGGAATAATAAGCGTTGTTATATATTTTTGGGATATTATGGGCTTCCTTACTGTTATGAAGCTTAGTTGATAAAAACAACCACTGTGACATGAGGCGATTTCGTTTCAGATAGTAATGTAACACAATATTTTTTGATAATTTAGCTATATCGTACTCGTAGTTTTTGGTTGTATATCGTGAGCTCCAGTAAGTATAATAGATTATGCAACATAACTCCATATAGCCAAAACAGAAACTTCAATTGCTGTAGATACTAGATATAAAACATTATAATAGTTTGGATGGTCCCATCTGATCTTATCATGTCTATTGAACATACACAAGATTTATAGGATCATAGCTTTGTATGATGAAGGATGCTTCCGTTACACCCGTAGACTGTAGAGTGAAATCTCAAGAACGGTTTGGATTACCTTGGATATCCCAACAGGTCTGATACTGTCTATTGAATTTGCAGAATACTTACTAGACATGATAGGTTATAAATAGTAGCTTTGTATAATGAGAGAAGATACCATTACGCCCTTAGACTTTAGGATCTAAACTCTAGAACAGTTTGGATGACTTAGGTTATCCCGACTGATCTGACTGAAGTTCAATAGACAGACTTTCAGAAGACTGGACATGATAAATTACAAATAGTAGCTTTGTACAATGAAAGAAGTTACCGTTACACCCGTAGACTTTAGAATCTTAACTCAAGAATAGCTTGGATGACCTAGAATATCCCGACTGATCTTATGCTGTCTATTGAACTTTCAGAAGACTTACTGGACATGATAGATTACAAATCGTAGCTTTATATACTGAAAGAAATTACCATTACACCCGTAGACTTTAGAATCTTAACTCAAGAATAGTTTGGATGACCTAGGATATCCCAACAGATATGATACTGTCTATTGAATTTTCAGAAGACTCACTGGATATGATAGATTTCAAATCGTTGCTTTGTATAATGAATTAAGCTACCGTTCCACCCGTAGACTTTGGGATCTATACTCAAGAACAGCTCGGATGACCTAGGATATCCCGACTGATCTGATACTGTCTATTGAATTTTCAGAAGACTCACTGGATATGATAGATTTCAAATTGTTGCTTTGTATAATAAAAGAAGCTTCCGTTACACCCGTGGACTTTGGGATCTATACTCAAAAATAGTTTGGATGGCCTAGGATATCCCGACTGATCTTATACTGTCTATTGAACTTCCAGAAGATTTACTGGACATGATAGATTACAAATCGTAGTTTGATATAATGAAAGATGTTACCGTTACACCCGTAGACTTAGGATCTAAACTCAAGAACAGTTTGGATGACCTGGGATGTCCAGAAAAAATAATCTGCATGATATTCGAACCTATTGAGCACCAAAATAACAGAAAAACGTAGAAAAAATTCCATAATAACGCTTGGAAAAGTTCCGGTTTCAAAGGGTTAAAAGAGTCTCTCTACTTGGTGTTTATTGACTACGAAAAAAACTTTGGACCATCCCAATTACGAAAATATGTGGGGCTGGGGAGGCTTCAGGTGCAAGGGTGTCGCTGAGAAAATCATCGGCCTCATTGAAGCACAGTACAAGGCATTTCGACGATTTGATGACGTTGCTCTATTATATCTATGGCGTTCTGATATGCAGAGTAAGCTCGATGAACTTGCTGATCGCTCCTCGGCGGCAGGTCTTACCATTAACGTCAACTAGATCAAATCGTTGGATATAACACGGGAAACCCGTCCAGCCTTACGTTACCTTGGCAAGCAGTGGAAAATGTTTTAAGCTTCCAATATCTTGCTAGGCAAGATCGACATACTGGGGATGGCCAAAATGTTTGGGATAGGCAACTTTTTTACTCCCACAAAAAAATTCAGCATGCTGTAACTTTTCATAGAGTGCATCAAAACATCTCATATTTTGATTGTTTATCAACCTATTATGTGTGCATCATTGGTACAAATTTGGGCTCTATTGATCAATTTTTCGCGAAGTTAGAACCGTTCGGGTAAAACACTATTATTTAGACGACTAATTTTTGAACTGTCATATCTTGGAAACCAGTGAACCGAATTGAATGAATTTTTTAACGTCTATCAACAATATATTGATACTTAATACGACGTTATAAAAAGTAATATTTTCTCACGGCGAACTAAGTTATACCGGGTTGAAATTTTTACCCATATAGAGAAAAATAGGTCAAATTTACAATACCACACAAAAATTACTTAATGTGTTTTTCCTTCAATCTAAATAGGGTCTAATATATCTGATTAGAGATAACTTGAGAACAGAAGTGGAAAATCTTTGGGTATCAACACTAAAATTTATTTACATTGATGTAAAAAAATACATTTTTTCGAGAAAAATCCAAAAATGTCAATCCATGATAACTTTTTTCAACGTTTAAAAAGTCCTATGTTTTTATAGTTTGTGAAGCATTTACATATTGTTAGTGTACGTTCAAAATTTCATTCAATTCGGTTCACTGGTTTCCGAGATATGACACCTCAAAAATGAGTTGTCTGAAAAATAGTGTTTTACGCAAACGGTTCTAACTTTGCAAAATATTAATCAATCGAGCCCAAATTTGTACCAATGATGCACACATAATAGGTTGACAAACAGTCGAAATTTGAGATTTTTTTATGCGCTCTATGAAAAGTGATAGCTTGTTGAACTTTTTTGTGAGAGAAAAAAAAGTCGCCTATCCCAAACATTTTGGCCATCCCCTGTAGGTGCACAATTCAGGAAGCGAGTTTAACCCTCGAGCGATCGCGCTGTTGCATTTTGTACAACACGTTAAAAAAATCTCGCTTTTTGTACTCAGCATTAGTGTGGTGCTGTCGCAGGTAGCCAACCGCGCAAGTTACGGAAGGTTAAGAATTGCATGCAAAAACAATAAGATTAGTCGACTTACCAAAATCTTAATATTCAACGTAAATGTGAAATCTGTGCTGTTGTACGCCAGTGAAACCCAGTGTCTATCAGTGGAGAACATTCAATGACTGCAGGTCTTCATCAATAGATGCCTGCGGTATAGCCAACTATGTCCGATCTGTTCAATCCTTAACTTACCTAAAATATTTGTTTTAATATAATATACCTATACCTACATAACTAAAAATTGGTTTATAACCGCCCTCCAGAAACCACTGTGCCACGTTGGCCAGTCCGATACCAGGAGCGAATCTTTCCCGAACGAGTGCATGCAGATTCAGGCAGAGACCCAGAAACTTGGGGAAAGAACAATTTTGAAGAAGTTCCATTCCATGCAGCAGATTCAGCTCTTAGCCGAGAACAGCGCACTCGCCGCTAGGAAATAAGATATCAAACTTTGAAGAATTTGCTGAGTATGATTTAAAGTTATGAAAAAGAAAATCTTTATTGAATTTATGACATTTTTGCTGTGAATAACTTGGACGAATAAGTCAAATTCCAAATCTTTGAAGCCAAACATCGTTAGTGGGAGCTGATGGAATGGAAAAACTCATTTTCTCTGCTTTAGGATGCCTTTGGCTATACTTTACAGGTTCTTGGACATCCTTTCACACTCACACACACATACATTTAAACCGAACCGAACCACTAACAGATCTCATCTCCAGGAGTGCACCGAGTACGGTTGGTCTAGGCGCTTTGAGAAACATTTATTTTTCATTATGGTAAGGAAGCTCTGCCTTGTCCTCGGGATGCCCATCGGCACTTGGAAGCAAAAGATTGATGGAACTAGGTTGTTTCATCCAGGCTGGGAGCAAGGACTTGGTACTTACGTACCATACCTTGCCGCCTGTGCCCTCTGCACATGGGACCAGCTCGTCTTGTGGCGACGGTCGTCAGTCACCCACCCGCACCGGAGTGTGAAAACATCACAGCTCGGAAACACGACGGCCTGGCATGGCACCGGTGATGGATGAGCATGCAAATGAAAGAGGAGCCGGTGAAATCGCATCCAACGCAACGTGTTATTCCATGTTGGTAAGTACCCAGCCATGCATCAATCCTTTGGCCCCGGGCCCGAACCAAAGTGGACCGTGAATAAGAGAAATTTCTTCTGGGCAAAACATTTCACCGGGTAACCACTGGCATGTTCTCACTGCATTGGAAGCCCCGGGGGAAAACAAGCAGTTCCCACAACCAGCAGGATGTTTACTTTCACTTCATTTACTGAGGTGAGCTTATTTTCTATAAGCCAAATTGAGTTTGCTTCGTGGAAGTGGGAATCTTATAAAAAGAGAGTGATTTAATTTTGGAATGCTTCAAACTTTACAATAGTTGCAAAATTTACAATAGTTAATCCCATTCGTTTATTAGAGCTAGGATAAAAATTAGAAAGCATGACTTTTACGAACACCGGAATGGTTCAGGGAATGCAGGCATGGAGGACGCAAATCCGAGGCACAGCCCAGCCCAAGCAGCACACTTTGTTACAACTAAATCACGGTAATTTCTACGCGACAATTTCGAATATCGATTTTAAATGACTGCAACATCGATTTCTACAGCTATGTCACCGAAAAAGCACAGGAGGTGGAGCCTTTGTGCAACATGTCGTTCGTCGCATAAGAGATTAGATGGTAAACAATGTGTAATATAGTTTGTTTACACATCACTTGAAAAATAAACTCAAAGTTACATTGCTTGTTTCGTCATAACAATTATGGAAAATGATAACCGGTGGATCAAAAACATGGCAATGACGATTGGAAAAAGTATCTCTCAAGTGAAATGGAAATGTGTTTCGTCGGTGCACCGTCCTAAAATTGACTGGCAATTATATTTTTCTGGTGAAATTGTCAATTTTACTAGCGGAAAACACGTGCGCTTGCAAATTTCGAGAATTTTAGCATAAACATTTTCACATCGCACTGATTCGTTGTACGAATTTTGAACGGGAAGAAAGATACTACCCAAGAAACAGAACTAGCTGAATAACAGTTTCTTAAGCTATAGTTTGCTTAAGAGTGGTTTATTCAACTCTTGTACAGCAAAAATGTTTGTTGGGTAGATTTGTAAGCCCAATTTTTTCGTCAATTCTGATGAGTTTTCTTTTCTATTCTGTTTGCCTAGGACTCCATAATCATAATTGAAAGATATATTAGGTCAGTTTTCTTGTAACTGGTACAACTAATCGCCATTGTGATGATTGCGCAGAGCTTACATTGCCGGTTGGATGTCTGAAGATATCAATATCCACATCAAACATTACTTCATACAGAATTCCCAACTATAAGTTTGAAAGCAATTTTTTTTAATTCACAGAACCGTCATACTTAAGTTTTTTTTAACGTAAACTCGTATTTCGACCCAATAAGATTACTTTATGTAAATCGCACTAAATAAATTGCCTTTCCTCCATCAAAAATATACTCAAGAGTAGGCAAATTCAACCCATGTCCCCCGCTCCCCTTAAGCAAACAACTCAAATTTTACCGAATTGACTTATTTGGCACAAGATCTCCCCTTGGGTCGATGCATCTCTATTTGTTTTTTTTTTTTGGAAACTAGTTTATTCGATATACTCTATTTTTTGGTATTCACCCAAAATATAGGTAGTTCGGATTTTCCGTGAGCTACTTCAACATAATATATTCTAAACAAAGTATTTGTTAAGTTCTAGCATACAAATATATCTAATTACTAAATACTTTTGACATGCAGTGTTGCTCTTCACCTAAGTAGCAGCTAGGTTGCACATTTGTGACCAAGTAGTCGTTTGTTTTTGTGCGTCTCATATGCGTTCACAATGAAACAACAAAAAGTTCCACTGCCGTCATTTGGAAACGGTAACATGATACATGGCAACTAAACCATGACTTCGCAGCAACTGGTCTGGTCATTTGTTTTGGTTTTTGGTTTCGATGTAACAAGATAAAGTCGAGAATGTAACTTTCTGCATTTGACAGTTCACGAGCATATTACACGAAAACTACCATGCGACATTAACCCTCTAATACCCAATCCCGCCATTAGACGGGGTATAGTTTGAGCATTTTTTTAATTTTTGCTTCGTGGAAAATCTTTTTTTTTATATTTTTGGCTGCTATTTAGGACTGTTCTGTATATCATTGAAAAATTGATGTTTTAGTCACATTTTAGAAGTCATTCTTTATTTTGTATTGAATCGCTGCAATTAACATATTTTAAATTTTTCCCAAATCACTCTATCCTTGTTTAATTGTTTAAGGGAATCGAATACACTCTAAAATTATGTTCCTTAAAATTACACGGAAAATAAAATTTTCTGTGAAAAAAAATTAAAATAATAATATTTCAACAATAATCATAAAATCTCAAAATGTTTTCATCACAAAAAATCCGTTCCCCAAATTGGCTTCCAGGAAAAATATAAAAGTGTGGGGATGTTCAAAAATAAAAATTAGAAAAATCAAAAACGGAAATTCACGAAATCGAGAATTGAAAAGAATCATCTTCCAAAACATGTTTAAATCGATTTTAGATGACGAAAAATGATATTTAGATCAAAATCAAAAATTTGGGTAATAGAGGGTTAATGTAGATTCTGCAAATTTTAGGTTGCATTGCGATGTCTGAGCAACCAAGATGTATACAGCAAATATAGAACAGTTACGAGTAGTCTGAAGTGAAACGGCTATGCAATCTTTATTATTTTTCTAAAATATTCCGTAAGTTACAAGTGCTACCTGGGAGCTACACCTTTACACTAAAACCTCCATTTAGGTAATGACTCGGGACTGCCTAAATAGAATTTTTACCTAAACGGATTCATTACCTAAATGGATTCAGTTTATTACCTAAATGGAGTACAAGGTTGCAAAGAAGTTTAACTAGGGAGAGTGACTCGAATAGGAGATTTAAAGATGGTCATGCGGAGTTTCAGAGAACTTTCAATGGAGTTTCCGGAGGGGAGGGGTTTCAGGGGCGTTTTCGGGGGTTTTGGAGGGTCTCAGGTGAAAATTGTCATGCAAATGACTAGCTGGGCACGGAACACAAAAAACCTGCAAAATGCCGCCAGACTGAAAAATTGTTGGATGTCGGGTCAAAGTCGGGTCAATTTTTATCGTATGGTGGGCCACTGTTGGACCAACATCGAACAACTGTTGGGTCTATGTTGGGTTTGGTGGCCAAAATAAAAACAGGTGAATGATAGGTTAATGTCGGGTATGACGTCATCAATCTTAAGTACTCCAACTGTTCTGAACACAACCAAATTCTATTTAGGTAACGTTACCTAAATGGAGGGACCTAAATAGATTTTACCTAAATGGATCCTACCTAAATGGAGGTTTGAGTGTACCTTGAAACCGAAATGTGGATTACTGTAACAAACCACAATACTCCTCAAGAAATAACGCAGCTCAAGCCCAGCGGAGCTACTACAGAATCGTCTATTCAAAATCGTCTCCAGCAGAGGGATTAAAGTGCCCCGCCAATTATATTATGTTCTTTGTTTAATAAATCTATCTATCTATCTATATATATAAAAATGAGTTTGAAATTCCTTTGAGGCAACAAAACTCAAGAACGGATGAACCGATCAGCATGACTCTTGCACGGTTCGGTTCGTATTCATGGTGGCTGTGTTTATATGTACAAAAAGTTACTAAAATCTACAAAAACAGTGAGAAAATTGAAAAAGTGCTGATTTTTCATGAACTGGGAAGAAAATCAACATGATCGAAATGAAACCAATCTAGAGTGCCATGCTGCAACGACCTTAACAATTGTCAAACCAACACAAATTGGCAAGACAAAGTTTGCCGGGACAGCTACTAGTTATCAATAAAAAAATCTATATATATAAAAATGAATTTCCGTCTGTCTGTCTGTCTGTCTGTCTGTCTGTCTGTCTGTCTGTCTGTCTGTCTGTCTGTCTGACCGCTATGCATTCAGGAACTACTGAACCGATCGGTGTGAAATTTTGTATGTGAGTAATCTTGGGACCGGGGAAGGTTCTTAGCTTGGTGCGGGACCTATCCGGTCTCTGGAACGGGGGGCTCCCATACAGATGACTTTGCGGGGACGTCCCTTCGGAGCTGCCCACAAACACGTTAAAAGTGATCTAGAGTGCCGTGTTTAGAAATCGTTTTGGCAATTGACAATACATCCTCTTCCAACTTTGAGTCTCTGAAAGTTCCTATAATGTGTGCAAGAACGGGCGTTCAAGCAAAGCAAAGCTGACATTTACAGTGCTTTTGCATGGTATGTGAATAATAGTTGTTTGTGAACTTTCAGTTCCATATAAAAGAATGGCCATAGAACCAAGTTTCCACCGAAAACAGGCAGTCGATCCAAGAGTTAATTGGGAAAGTGAATTGAGAAGCCCGGTATTCGACCATAGAGTTTGCTCTGGTGCTCCCCTTAACCACAGTCGATGGAAATAATGCAGGTAAATGCACCATGATGAAATTTGAACGTGGCTCAAATTGCTCTAAAAATGGTCAAAATGTTGATGAATTCAATCGCGAATTTCCATATTTATTCACTACCTACATATCATGTTTTGAGCATTTGCACTGCAAAAGCATATCAGTTCTTCGCAATATGTGGTACCGTAAACCGGGGCCAAATTGATCTCAGGTTCGAAATTGATCAGACGTTTTTCAGTTGGATCAAGCATACTTTACATAGTTTCTTTCCAAGTATCGTTATGTAGGAATCCTATACTACACGATACATGTGAGAAAACTATTTAAAACATACTTTATCTAACGGAAAAACGTCTGATCAATTTAGACCCGGAGATCAATTTGACCCCGGTTTACGGTACGTGGAAAAATTAACTCTACTCACACCTACCTCCCAGTTGACACCCACCTCAATTTCTGTGTTGTCTTTCGACCGATTCAGTTGATTTCTAGAATAGAGTAAGCTTATTTCGCAACTACACACAAAAATATATCAATCGTATGTAAGGCAGCAGAGAAAATGCGGTGGACGTAAAGTGGGAGGCATCGTGTATAACGTATTCCGACTGTAGTTCAACTCCGAATGTCGTAACACTTGGTGGGATTGTAATTAGTTCTTTTGCGACAAAAAGGAGACCACTTTTATGATAGGGTGTTAAACAATCAATTTTGTTCATACCTTTTTTTTACAAAAAGTGTAACTTTTGAACCAATTGACCAATTTTTGGTTTCTGATTTGCGTTTAAAAGATATTGATATTGTAGTTTTCAGGATTCCACCTGGAAATCATCAAGAGAATCTTCAAAGGATTCTTCCAGAAATTCCTATAGCGATTTCTGAAGGTTTTTTTTAGGATTCCCACCTCTACAAAAAATCCTCCTCGGGTTCCTCGGGTAGCAGTTCCTCTAGGATTTTTTTTCAGGAGTTCTGGGATTCCTCTAAAAAATCCTCTAGGGATGCTACCAAAAAAACTTCTCCAGAAATTTCTTCAGGAATTTCACCCTTATTCCAACCAAGGATTTCTCCAAGAATCACTACAGTGAATCCTCCAGGAATTCATCAAAAGATTGCATCAGAAAATCCTCTAGGGCATAGGTTCCCAAACGTTCAGGTGCGCGACCTCCTTTGGCCAGCAAGCGTACCACCACAAAAATTCTCTCATTTGTTGTCTGTTACAATAAAATATTCAACTGTCCCTCGCGACCCCCTGTATGAAGGCCGGCGTCCCCCTGGGGGGTCGCGACCCACAATTTAGGAAACCATTCTCTAGGGATCACTCCAGGGTATCCTCTAGGAATTCCTCCAAAGTTTACTTCAGGAATTAATCTAAATATTCCTTCAGGCCTTCAAGTATTTCTTCATGGATTCCTCCAGGATTTTCATCAGGGATTCCTCAAAAAAAAAAAAATCAGAGATTTCTGCAGAAATTTCTCTAGGAGTTCCAACGGGAATTTATTCAGGAACTTATCTAGAGACTTTTTCAGAGATTTCCCTAGGGATTGCTCCATGAAATCCTTCAAGGAATCTCGCAAGGAAACCTCCAAAATTCATCCAGGATTTCTTAAGGAATTCATCTGGAGATTTCCCCAGGAATTTACCGAGGGCTTCTTCCACGACATACTCCATGAGTTTCTATATGGTTTCTCTGAGAATACCAAAGAGATTTCTTCAGAATTTCCCATTATATTAGTCCAGGAGTTCCTTCAGGGATTTATCCCGCATTCCTCCAGGATTTTCTACAAAAGTTCCTCGAGTAATTCTTGGAAGAATCTCTGGAGGAATCCTTACAGTTCTACCTGAAGGATTATCTGGAGGAATATCTGATGGAATCTGCGGATGATTTCCTGGATAAATCCCCGGAGAAATAAATGGAGTGTTTGAAGAAATCCCAGGAAGAATCTCTGTAGTAATTTCTGGAAAAGAATTTAGCACGAATCCATGGAGGCATGACTGGAGAAATAAAAGGATGAATCCCCGGAGTAATTAATGGAGGAATTCATAGATGAATCCCTAGAGAATCCCTGACGAAGACTCATAGAAATTCCTGAAGGAATATTTAAAAAAATCGGAATTCCTAGAAGAATCTCTATAGGAATTTTTGAAAAAAGCATGGAGGTATTCCTAGAGGAATCCTTGGAGAACTTTCTGGAGTTTTTTTTTAAAGATTTTCTTTAGGATCCCTGCAGTTACTCTTGGAGGAATTCATGGAGAAGTCTCCGGAGCAATTCCTCGAAAAAAATTTGGAGTTGTACATACATGGAAGCATCCCTAGAGAAATGTATAGAGGAATTCCCGGTGGAGTCCTGGAATGAGTTCTAGGATGATGCCTTGGAAAAATCCCAGGAGATTTTAGGGGGATTCACTTAACAGCGTAAACTGATTAAACTATTAAACGTCGCGATCACCAAGGAAATCTTTGATTATTTCATTCGCAAAATCATGAGACATTTCAAATAAGCAGAAAAGCATGGTTTACGCAGCAATTTGAACTGTTTAGTGAGTACCCCTATTAAATCTTGGAGCAATAAAAAGGGCAATACAAGGTTTGCCGGGTCAGCTAGTAGTAAATAAAAAAAAAAAATGAGTACCATGAAAATTATTCAAATAAATCTTCACCACGCGAAGGGTGCTTCAGCTGTGCTCAGCAGAAGATTTATTAGAGAACAGTTAGACGTGGGATTAATTCAAGAGCCCTGGGTAAATAATGGAAGGGTAATGGGTTGCTCTTCGCAGAATTGTAGTATCTTGTATGACGAAAGTCAATCTAATCCAAGAACAGCCATTTTAGTAAGTAGGAGAACAAAATTTGTCCCAATTATTGAGTTTATTACAAGAGACATTGTTGCGATTGAAATGGAGGTCCCAACAATCCAGGGAAAAACTGAGGTATGTATTGCTTCAGCATATTTTCCAGGAGACGTTGATGATGTGCCTCCATCTTTGGTCATAAATTTCGTTAATTATTGCAAAAAAAATAAACGCCCAATTTATTATAGGGTGTGATGCAAATGCCCATCATACCATATGGAGCAGTACTGATATTAATAAAAGAGGTGAGGATCTCCTGAATTACATTTCGTCTAATAATATAGACATATGCAATAAAGGGGAATCGCCAACTTTTATTAATGCTATTCGACAAGAAGTTTTAGATCTTACGCTTTGCAGTTATCTGCTATCAGATAAGATCGTGAACTGGCATGTTTCGGATGAGGAATCACTGTCAGATCATAAACATATCAGGTTCGATTATAAAGCCGGATCAAATTTAATTGAAAGCTATAGAAACCCAAAGAAAACTAATTGGGACCTCTATCGCTTCTATTTAATGAATGAAAATTCATATGCGGGTGAGCAGATCCTGTCTGTTTCACAGTTGGAAAATGCCTCTGATGAGATTATTGATAAAATGATCTCATCATATCATGCTAGCTGCCCAATCCGACAGAGGTCATCCAACAGGGATGTCCCTTGGTGGAATGATAAGCTGACAGAACTGAGGAGGAAACCTAGACGGTTGTTCAATAGAGCAAAAGTTACATTTGATTGGGTTCAGTATAAACAAGCCCTTACAGAATACAACAGAGAATTGAGGCTAGCCAAACGGAAGGATTGGAGACGGGTATGTGAAGACATCAATAACGCTCCTACAGCTGCAAGGCTTCATAAAGTCCTTTTGAAAGACCATTCAAATGGTCTTGGCAGTCTTAAAAAGGAAGATGGCAGTTTTACTGTTGACTCTTCTGAAACAGTGGAAATCATGATGAGAACTCACTTCCCAGGGTCGATTCCTTGTTCGGATGAAGAACAGGACTCAGATAAGGTAAGACATGCATGGTCGACCAATGCCTATCAAAAAGCTTGTGAAATCTTCACGCCGTCGAGGATCGAATGGGCACTGAGTTCTTTTCAGCCTTTCAAATCTGCCGGGAAAGATGGAATTTTCCCAGCTTTACTTCAACAGGGAAAAGAGGCGCTTTGTCCGCTCTTAACCGAAATATTCAGAGCCAGTATTACGTTAACTCACATACCTAAGGCGTGGCGTAAGGTTCGTGTTGTGTTTATCCCAAAAGCTGGCAAACGGGACAAAACAACTCCAAAAGCCTTCAGACCAATAAGTCTTTCTTGTGTTCTGTTAAAGACTATGGAAAAAATCATGGATGACTTTATTAAGTCAACAAGTTTAGTAGAAATGCCTCTTTGCAAATTTCAATATGCTTATCAATCGGGTAAATCTACGATAACGGCGCTACAGTCGTTAGTTAGCAAAGTTGAGAAATCACTTCAAGCCAAGAAAGTAGCCGTGGTTGCTTTTCTCGACATTGAGAGAGCATTCGACAATGCATCCTACAGCTCCATGCGTTCAGCAATGGAAGCAAGGGGCTTGGATAAACGCATTATTGAATGGATAATACCTATGCTAGAAGATCGGGAAATTTCTACTGATCTAGGAGGTGCGCAGCTATCTGTTAGATCTATTAAGGGCTGTCCTCAAGGAGGAGTACTATCGCCCTTACTGTGGTCTTTGGTAGTGGACGAACTCCTTAAAAAGCTAATAAATCAAGGTTTTGAGATGATAGGATACGCAGATGATGTGGCCATTTTGGTACGTGGGAAATATGATAATACGATTTCAAATCGGCTTCAACATGCGCTGAATGTTACTCTCAAATGGTGTAGGAAAGAGGGGTTAAGCGTAAACCCTTCTAAAACTGTTATCGTTCCTTTTACTAGGAGGAAGAAATTACATCTTACCCAACCTTCTTTAGATGGAGTTCAAATTAAGTTCTCGGAAGAAGTTAAACATCTCGGTGTAACTTTGGACAAAAGATTGAATTGGAATTCTCATCTAAACAAAGTATTAACTAAGGGTACAAATGCCCTTTGGGTTTGCAATAAAGCCTTGGGGAAAATCTGGGGCTGAGACCAAACATGACAAACTGGATTTATGCAGCAATAGTCCGGCCAAAAGTTACATATGCTTAAAACAATCGAGGTAACCGCTCAAAAGAAGCTAAGCAAGCTTCAAAGACTTGCATGTATATCAATTACAGGGGCAATGAAAAGCACACCATCGGTTGCATTAGATGCCCTTCTCAATATGTTACCATTGCACCAATTTGTTCAACTGCAAGCGGCAAAAAGTGCCCTGCAGTTTCTGCGTCACAACAAACTGCTAGAAGGTGATCTAGTAGGACATTTGAAGATCGTCAAAGACTTCAATTTAAACTCAGATATCAAAACAGTAGAGGATTGGATGATAACGAAGACCAACTATGATGTTCCCTTTAATGTGGTTAAACCAAGCCGCAATATTTGGGATTCTGGTGGGCCAAGCTTACGTCCAGGTTCTATTGTATTTTATACTGATGGGTCTAAGATGGGGGAAAATACTGGTGCTGGAGTTTTTGGCCCAGGTATAAGTAAAGCTATACCAATTGGATGTAGTCCCACTGTGTTTCAAGCAGAAATTCAAGCCATATTAGAGTGTGCTAATACTTGCCTGAGGAGAAATTACAGATTTGCAAAAATCTGCATCTTCTCAGACAGTCAAGCAGCTCTAAATGCGCTAAGGGCTTTCACGTGCCAGTCCAAGCTAGTGGGAAAGAATGCATTCTTTCTCTGAAGCAGTTGGCCAGTAGGAACGAAGTAACATTATACTGAGTGCCCGGCCATTGCGGAATTCAGGGAAATGAAAACGCCGACAATCTAGCCAGACAGGGTGCAGCATCGAGCTTCGTAGGCCCTGAACCATTCTGTGGAGTTCTCTTAGGATGAAACTAAAAATATGGGAAATGTCTATGGTAGAAACCAATTGGAATGCCACGGATACATCCAGACAAGCAAAAAGATTTATAAGACCTAGTGCAGCAAAAGCCAGGACCATACTAAATTTAAACAAGAGAGGAGGCCTGAGGGTAATAACGGGCCTGATGACCGGTCACTGCCCCAGTAGGTACCATCTGCACAAGATTGAAAAAATCCAATCATCTGAGTGTCGTTTTTGTCAAAGTGAAAACGAAACCGCTGAACATTTACTCTGCAGCTGTGGAGAGCCATCCAATCAAAGGTTGTCAATATTTGGAAAAGGGTTATTAGAGCCCTTGGAAGTTTGGCAAAGTAATCCTAACAGGGTAATAGACTTTATAAAACGAGTTGTGCCTAGTTGGGATCGAGTGCTATATCAACCAATATGTCCATCACAGCTCAATTGTGACAGGATAATCGATTAGCACCAAATTAAATATGGGTCATACCACAATATTCCTAAATAATGGACGCAGTGGTTAAAAGGCTCTACAGATGAGGAAAGGATGCCTTTCATCAGGTAGGTAACTAAAAAAAAAAAACAAAGAAATTTATTGATGTATGACTTGTGAAAGAAATTGAAATAATATTGAATCAACCATTTATATTGAGAGATCGAGCTAGACGAATCCCCTCGGTACATCACAACGTTCGTAACCCACAAAGGCATGTTCAGATATAAGAGGCTCATGTTCGGCATATCATGTGCGTCTGAAATGTTCCAAAGGGTTGTGGAACAGATATTGACTGAATGCGAGAATGTCGTAAGTTTTATTGATGACATTATGAATTTTGGTGCAACTGAACAGGAACATGATAGAGCATTAGAGAATGTTTTGTCGGTGTTGAAAAGCAGGAATGTCTTGCTGAATCACGATAAATGTATTTACAAGGTAAACGAACTAGAATTCCTTGGCCACTTAATGACATCGCAGGGTATTCGATCTGCAAGTATTAAGGCTCTTCTGAAATTTCGTGAGCCAACGACACCAGAAGAAGTCCGCAGTTTCTTGGGACTGGTGACTTACGTCGGCAGGTTTCTTCCAGATCTTGCCACGAAAACTGCTTCGCTCAGGAAGCTTGTGTGCAGCGAGAACCAATTCACATGGGAAAAGGAACATCAGCGTTGCTTTGACGACCTTAAGGACATGATTTCGGATGTTAAAACAATGAGTTATTTTCGCTTTACGTACTAGAGTCATCGCTGGCGCTTCTCCGGTTGCACTTGGGGCTGTTTTGGTTCAGTTTCAAACGGAGTCAGATGATGAACCACGAATAATAAGTTATGCGAGTAAGAGTTTGACTAGCACTGAAAAAGAAGCGCTGGCGTTAGTCTGGGCAGTCGAAAAGTTTTCAGTGTATTTAATTGGCAGAAATTTTGAACTCGAAACAGATCACAAACCTCTGGAAATTATATTTGCACCAACGTCAACGCCATGCGCCCGGATTGAAAGATGGGTTCTAAGATTACAATCTTTAAAATTTACTGTAAAATATAGAAAGGGCAGCACTAATGTGGCAGACTCTCTATCACGGTTGGTAGAGTGTCCTGAAAGTTCAGAAGATTTTGAACAAGATAACTGTTGGCGCGAGTTTCTTCCAGA